>NC_041393.1:56790318-56847305 GCF_002162155.2 Triticum dicoccoides | reverse complement strand
ACCACATCTATGTTCTGCTTGGATCCAGTTAGGTAACCCACCGATCTCTATCACGACTCCCGCCTGATTGCTTAAATGGCGCCTACAAAACATCATCATGCCTCCAAATCCCCACCGTCCCTACCTTCAGAGCATCGCCGCGCAAGCCCAACCACATGTCACGTGGAGGTCGAGGAGCTGATGGCGGTCCATGGCGTGATGGCCGCTGTGCGTGTTGACCCGGAGGAACACCTCATCACCGCCGCTGCCAACATGGTGTAGGCTCTGGCCCAGAAGAAGTGCCCCGGCGACTACCCCCCGGGACTTAACAAGTATGATCTGACCAACTAAATCTTACCAATACCACTTGCAATGGCTATGTTTTGTACGGTTGATGTATTAAGCATGTTCCTGCCTTGTTTATTTCAGTACTGCACACTATGTGATGTTCAAGTATTAACTATTCAGTTCAATTTAACCAATACCAGCAACAAACTTTGCTACCATGCTACTCTCCGCAATGAAGGTATACTAGAGATGCTTCCCATTTGCTATTTTTGGTGGATGCTAACCCTGTTGTACTTAACATGCCTATCCATGTACTTACGCAGGGCCATAATGGGCGATGTTGTTGTTTGTCGTCGAGGTTAGCTGTGTTCCATGTCTTACAATATTTTACATCATTTGTGCAATTGCAGTTTGGCTTCTAACATTTACTTGCTTCTTATAGGTACACATGTCGGGGGCACTGATCCACGCTTCGACCCGGAGGAAGAGCTTGCCTCGGCCGGCGCTGACTTTGGGCGGGCTCTGGCCAAGATGAAGTGCCCCAGCAACTGCCTCTCAGGACATGCCAAGTATGAACTCACCAGTTCAATCTTACCAATACCAGTTGCAATTAATGGCTATGTTTTGTACGATCGATGTCTTAAGCATCTTGTAGTAAACATGCCTAACATGTTTTACCTATTTCCCCTACCTTTTTATAGACAACTGGGCCATTATCTGCTCTGGCAGCACCTGCCTTGTGATGTTTAACTCTACCAATTGCATTTTTACCAGTACCGGTTTCAATGGTCATTAAGCCTGTTGCAATTAATAGTTGTATCCATTTTTAAACAGTTGTATTTCAATGACTACAAACTTACTAAAGATGAATTAGGATGTTGTTAAGCCTGTTGCAATTAACAGTTGTATCCATTTTTTAATCCGTCCATTTGCTACCGTGCTACTCTTTCACAATGAAGATATCACTACAGATGCTGCCATTTTATTACCATTTGCTATTTTTGGTGGATGTTAACCCTGTTGTAGTTAACATTGGCTTTCCATGTGCTTACATAGGGCTACAATGGGGGATGCTGTTGTTTGTCGTCGAGGTTAGCTGCATCCCATGTCTTATACACCATCTATTCCTAAATTTAAGAATTTTTAGAGATTCCAATATAGACTACATAAGGAGCAAAATGAGTGAATCTAGATTCTAATCCAAACTATATCTATAATTCTATATACATCTGTATGTAGTCATATAGAAATCTCTAAAATTACTTGTACTTAGGAATGTAGGTAGTTGTATTTTACATCATTTGTGCAATCTCATTTAGCTTCTAACATTTACTGGTTGCTTGTTGCTACGTCTTGAGCTTGCGTTGGTTTTCCTTGAAGAGGAAAGGGTGATGCAGCACAATAGCGTAAGTATTTCCCTCGGTTTTTGAGAACCAAGGTATCAATCCAGTAGGAGGCTCCTCAACAAGTCCCACGAACCTACACAAACAAAAAAAGAACTCGCAACCAACGCGATAAAGGGGTTGTCAATCCCTTCACGGCCACTTGCGAAAGTGAGACCTGATAGAGATAATATGATAAGATAAATATATTTTTGGTATTTTATAATATAGGTGCAAAAAATAAAGATGCAAATAAAATTAGATTGAAAGCTTATATGATAAAGAATAGACCCGGGGGCCATAGGTTTCACTAGTGGCTTCTCTCAAGATAGCATAAGTATTACGGTGGGTGAACAAATTACTGTCGAGCAATTGATAGAAAAGCGAATAATTATGACGTTATCTAGGCATGATCATGTATATAGGCATCACGTCCGCAACAAGTAGACCGACTCCTGCCTGCATCTACTACTATTACTCCACACATCGACCGCTATCCAGCATGCATCTAGAGTATTAAGTTCATAAGAACAGAGTAACGCATTAAGAAAGATGACATGATGTAGAGGGATAAACTCAAGCAATATGATATAAACCCCATCTTTTTATCCTCGATGGCAACAATACAATACGTGTCTTGCAACCCTTTCTGTCATTGGGTAAGAACACCGCAAGATTGAACCCAAAGCTAAGCACTTCTCCCATGGCAAGAAAGATCAATCTAGTAGGCCAAACCAAACCGATAATTCAAAGAGACTTGCAAAGATAACTCAATCATACATAAAAGAATTCATAGAAGATTCAAATATTACTCATAGATAAACTGGATCATAAACCCACAATTCATCGGATCTCGACAAACACACCGCAAAAAGAGATTACATCGAATAGATCTCCACAAGAGAGGGGGAGAACATTGTATTGAGATCCAAAAAAGAGAGAAGAAGCCAACTGGCTAATAACTATGGACCCGAAGGTCTGTGGTAAACTACTCACAACTCATCGGAAGGGCTATGGTGTTGATGTAGAAGCCCTCCATGGTGGAATCCCCTTCCGGCAGAACGCCGGCGACGGCTCCAAGATGGGATCTCGCGGATACAGGAGGTTACGGTGGCGGAAATATTTCTTCGGTGGCTCCCTGGATGTTTTCGGGGTATGTAGGCTTATATAGGAGGAAGAAGTACGTCGGTGGCCGCCCGAGGGGCCCACGAGATGGGGGGCGCGCCCTATAGGGGTGGGCGCGCCCCCCTCTCTCGTGGAGGCCTCGGTTGCTTCTTGACTTGCACTCCAAGTTCTCTGGATCAAGTTCATTCCAAAAATCACGCTCCTGAAGGTTTCATTCCGTTTGGACTCCGTTTGATATTCCTTTTCTTCGAAATACTGAAATAGGTAAAAAAAACAGCAATACGGGCTGGGCCTCCGGTTAGTAGGTTAGTCCCAAAAATGATATAAATGTGTAAAATAAAGCCCATAGACATCCAAAACAGGTAATATAATAGCATGAAACAATCAAAAATTATAGATACGTTGGAGACGTATCACTTGTAGGTATGTATATGAGCGATACTAATCCACGCTTCGATCCCTTTTGCGTATGGGGCAATGAGATATTCATGAACAAGCGTCAAGTGAAGAAACTAAGAAAGATTGTTAGGCAAAGAAATGGGTGATGGGAATTAAGCTCTTTATTTACACTTTGTCCAAGACATCAGTGAACTTTAGGATGGTAACTAATCGGTTGCCTTTTCCCCTGCCCACAACAAGTTACTTTATTAGACCTCATGATCTGATATTTTTCTCTTTTCAGTGGTTTCTGAAGCTATTTACTGGTGATTACCTTGCAACCAGGATAATGCTCTAGAAGTCTTCCTGAAGGCAGTGAAGGATGAACGGGCGATCGTCACAAGGGGTTGGACAAAAGTTGTCCATGCCTATGGCATGCAAGAAGGAACATTATGGGCATTCCGCTTATTCAACAATATTGGGAGTCAAAATGATTTACACTTGTCTCTTCACCTTTACCACCTGTAAATATTGTGGTTCATCATTGTTAATTGTTGTCTAATGCTGTGATTACTGAACATATTGTACTAACAATTTTATTTATGGATTCGTTGTTGAAACGTTGTGCTGAGAATTTGAATTGCACGTTTCATATTTCAAAAATTCCAATTCGAATAATAAATTACAGCCAAAAAAATTGTACAGGAGCGAATAAAATAATGTGCACACGGTTAGAAAGAAAACAGCGTGTGCGATGAAAAAATAAAACAAACGGTTCTATGACGTGAAAAGTTTGCGATGCCCTTCGGACGCACACATGGTTTCGTCTCATATGCGTGTGCGATTCATGGTAATACGGCAAATGTTTCAAACCAGTGTGCGTGTGTGATAGGAATACCAATCGCATATAGTTACAAAAATGTATACGTTGGCATTAGTAGAGGCACCGCACACATTTTATATTCTTGAACCGTGTACGATAACGTACCTATCACAAACATATCGGCAGATTAAATGTTGATGTCCACCTTTTTCACACGACTATAGCGGCCTAATCGTTTGGGATGTACATACGAACGGAAACATTTTCCTTGGATTGATTGTGTGGGATGTACATACGAACGGAAACGTTTTTCCTGGATTCACTGTGTGAGATGTACATAAGAACGCAAACGTACTCCTTGGATTGACTGTGTGTGATATACATACGAACAAAAATGTTTTTCTGGGATTCACCATGTGGGATGTACATACGAACGGAAACAATTGGGTTTTCATGCCTCGCCCGATCGCACATGAGCCAGCTTGTGGGCCAGGAGGGCCTTTCCCGGCGGTTTCTGGGTCATGTGGGAAGGACCCCCTATCGCCCACACTCATTTGGCGACGGTTCCAAATGCCATCGCGGAAAGGGGTTTAAAACCGTTTGTATAGCACCGACGTGTACCAGTGCTAGTACATATAAGTTGTATTTGTTCCAATAAGTTACTACCGATTTATAGACTATGGGCAACCAAGTCACACAAACTTCACAAATTAGTCGTATATTTTCTAAATTATTACATGACATGTTTAGAAAGCTTGATACCAAGTTGTTAGTTTTATGCTTATCCTGCTTTCCTGAGTTCAGCATGTGTTCTCTGTAGATGCCGAATAGCAGCGACAACACTCATGCTTCAGGCGATGTATCTTCATCTGATTTCAACAACCCTAGGTCTTCAGAAGATGGTGAGGAATCAAGTAATCTTGAATGGGATAGAGCTGCAGCAATTACCCTTCTGGTCAGGACACAGAGGAACGCTCCAAGGAAGCCCACACACCAGCCTAAAGGTGTATATGAAGTAACTGAGATCAATTTAAAGTCTTGTGCTCCAACTAAACCAGATAAAGCACACACGAGGTTTAGGGGTGTGTGTGGATTTGTTGGCATGGCAAGGCTCAACATAAATCTCCCGGGGTTTCGGAAGGCTGACATAGAAACATGGCGATGGATAGTCCGGGAGACCATGGATCACTTCAACGTTCCAGGGCAGTGGAGAATGCAGGTGGAACACGCTGCACTAAAGAAGGCTAGGGATTCTTGGAGAAACTGGAAACACGTGTTGTACAAGAAGTACTTGAGTGAAGGAAAGGACCCAATCCCCGGATACCCCCAAATCACAAAGGCAGACTGGGAAGAGTTCAAAACGGTCAGGGCAACTAAAGAGTTTGGTGAGAAGAGTTTCAAGCAATCGAAACTTCAGAAGAAGAACACACACAACCATCGTATGGGTGTGGCAGGATACTACAGCATGAAACCGATATGGGACCAGGAGGACAAATAAGTAGTAGAGGCGGGTGGGAAACCAACCTTTAGTGAAATCAGGGGAGAACGCGCCAGAGACTACTTGCGGGCACGTGCAAGGAGGCAAGTTGACGGAACTTATTACTTTAAAAACTCACAT
Source organism: Triticum dicoccoides (assembly GCF_002162155.2). NCBI lineage: Eukaryota > Viridiplantae > Streptophyta > Magnoliopsida > Poales > Poaceae > Triticum > Triticum dicoccoides. The sequence continues at coordinate 56,841,712 of NC_041393.1, read as the reverse complement.
GACGAAGAACTGTATCAAGTGATGGTAGAGGCTTCCAAGATCCCTGGAAGGTTCTACAGGAACTCAGGGCCATGTGACATTCTGTACGTTGCTTTGGAAACAAGAGAGCCCCCTGGTCGTGCAAGGGGTATAGGTGTTAACGTCTCGCACAAGAGGGCTTTCACACTCAGCAAAGAAGAGAGGCTCAACATAAAAAGCGAGGAGTGAAATGAAGAAGAATGAATTGTATGAAAGGTTGAGGAAGGAAATGTATCCAGCTGTTCGAAAGGATCTTGAGCTGTCAATGATGATTGGGAAGACTTTAAGACTAACAGATAGCCAGCAGATGGGAGGGGAAGCGGGCATGGAGGATGCTTCTTATTGACCGACAACACAACACAAGAGTAGTTGTGCATCAGCTAACCCCAGCGACACTGAGACTGCAGTTGCTCGTGATGAAGCTATATCTGATCTATCTGGAATGAAAGACAGACTAAAGGGCGTGCTTACACATTATGAAGGTACATTAAAATGTGCAACAGCCTGGGTTTGCCCACCCTTCTTGGACGAGGGCCTCTTGTTGGACAATGTGCCATTGAAGTCGGCCTGTGTGAAGTGCTATGTGACTGAAGTAAAGCCTGGATTCAATGAATTTTCCCTCAATAATGTCCTAGGAGACTTTGATGAGCAAAGGACCTTGGGAGAAACACTGTTACATCACATCTAGTGGCCATGAAAGGAAATAGAGTTCATCGATGAGATCCCTGAAGCCTCGCCAAGAGCAACCAATGTCTCCCCTCAACCGGTGACACTCTCCTTGCCACAAAAACTCTCGCGTGCTTCCCCCAAAGAACCTAATACTCGTAATCCAACGCCTGATGCATCAACCTGTGATCAACCAGCCCGACTTTGTGGCGTATAGGCCATATCATCCTCTGCCCCAAAGCAGCCAGTGGCAAGGCCTACAACTGGTGAAGACGCACCACTGTTTCAGATGCCGTCCACTGAAGCAGCAGGGGGAGACCTAGCTGCAACACATACTTAGTAGACCAACCTGGTGGAATGGACTACTAAGCAGTCTGATGCTTTGGAACCGCCTGCTAAGAAGTGTGTAGGTCCAGAACCGACTGCTCATCAGTCTGTTGGTCCGTAGTCACATGATCAGCATACCAATGCGTCAGCACTTCCTGCTCAGCAAAACAATGCATTGGCACGGCCTCCTCAGCACACCGACAAGTTGGCACCACCAGCATAGAAACCAGACATAGCTTCAACGCATGGTCAGCTGTCCGATGCCTTTTCTCCTATAGCCCAGCAGTCCGTCACAGCAGCACCGCCAGCTTAGTGGTCCGGCAAAGATAAACCGTCTGCTCGGTAGTCTACCTTGTAGCCAACCAGACGTTCTGCCAGAAATGCTTCAAGTACCAAGAAGGAAGTGGCCAAAAAGGCTACTCCCGCAGAGAAGCGTGGAGGGAGAGTGAAGAGGGAAGAGAATGATTGGCTCTTGCTTAAAGCACTCATCGCCTGGAACCAAATTAACAGCAGGTTGTTCGAATCGGGGAGTAATATTATTTCTGACACCATGGATGATGAAGAAGTAGAATTGTTGCTTGCTAAAAGTAAAGCAGACATACTTGAAGTATGCAATTACGTCCATGGCCAGCCATTTCTTGTTGGCGAATACTTTGATGAGTGCAGCTCAAGTTGCCGCAAGTTACATGAATATTGCATGGATCAAATGCCACCAGGTCATCATGGTTTGCTAGTCCACTTCAACAAATATCATTTCCGACATGATGCTGGTTCATTCGATGTGAGTTTCGAGGACTTACATCACTTCTTCAACTTCAACGAGCTCGATGCCACTCTTGTTAGATGCCTGATTTTGTAAGTACATAACAAACTCTCATCAACTTCTCCATACAAGGATGTAAATGATAAACAGCTAACTACATTTTATTCCTCTCAGGGGATTGAACGCGTAGAGAAGAAAAAGGGAGAGTGTGTATTTCATAGATCTTGCATTAGCAAATGGCACATCATTGTTGGGGAACGCAGTAATTTCAAAAAAAATCCTACGATCACGCAAGATCTATCTAGAAGATGCAAAGCAACGAGAGGGGAGAGTGTGTCCATGTACCCTCGTAGACCGAAAGCGGAAGCGTTTCAATAACGTGGTTGATGTAATCGAACTTCTTCGCGATCCAAGCGATCCAAGTACCGAACATACGACACCTCCGTGTTCAGCACACGTTCAGCTCGATGACGTCCCTCGTGATCTTGATCCAGTTGAGTACAAAGGTGAGTTACGTCAGCACGACGGCATGGCGACGGTGATGATGATGTTACCAGCGCAGGGCTTCGCCTAAGCACTACGATGGTATGATCGAGGTGTGTAATTGTGGAGGGGGGAACCGCACACGGTTAAGAGAAACTTGTCTATTCTAGGGTGCCCCCTTGCCCCGGTATATAAAGGAGGGGGGAACGCCGGCCGGCCCTAGGGGCACGCCCCAAGAGGAGGAGTCCTACTAGGACTTCCTAGTCCTAGTAGGATTCCCCTCCAAGGAAGAGGGGGAAAGGAAGGATAGGGAGAGGGAGTAGGAAAGGGGGGCACCACCCCCTTCCCTTGTCCTATTCGGACTCCAAGTGGGGGGCGCGGCCTGCCCTGGCTGCCCTCCTCTCTCTCCACTAAGGCCCATGGTGGCCCATTAGTTCCCCCGAGGGGTTCCGGTAACCCCTCCGACACTCCGTTTTTACCTGAAACTTTCCGTAACACTTCCAGTGTCCGAATAACATGGTCCAATATTTCAATCTTTATGTCTCGGCCATTTAGATACTCCTCATCACGTCTGTGATCTCATCTGGGACTCCGAAAAAACTTTGGTCATCAAAACACATAACTCATAATACATATCGTCATTGAAGGTTAAGCGTGCGGACCTTACAGGTTCGAGAACTATGTAGACATGACCGAGACACATCTCTGGTCAATAACCAATAGCGGAACCTGGATGCTCATATTGGCTCCTACATATTCTATGAAGATCTTTGTCGGTCAAATCGCATAATAGCATACGTTGTTCCCTTTGTCATGGTATGTTACTTGCCCGAGGTTCGATCGTCGATATCATCATACCTAGTTCAATCTCGTTACCGGCAAGTCTCTTTACTCGTTCCATAATACTTCATCCCGCAACTAACTCATTAGTCACATTGCTTGCAAGGCTTATAGTGATGAGCATTACCGAGAGGGCCCAGAGATACCTCTCCAAAACACGGATGACAAATCCCAATCTCGATCTATGCCAACCCAACAAACACCTTCGGAGACACCGGTAGAGCATCTTTACAATCACCCATTTATTTTGTGACATTTGATAGCACACAAAGTGTTCCTCTGGTATTCGGGAGTTGCATAATCTCATAGTCTGAGGAACATGTATAAGTCATGAAGAAAGCAGTAGCAATGAAACTGTAACGATCATAATGCTAAGCTAACGTATGTGTCATGTCCATCACATCATTCTCTAATGATGTGATCTTGTTCATCAAATGACAACACATGTCCATGGTTAGGAAACATAACCATCTTTGATTAACAAGCTAGTCAAGTAGAGGCATACTAGGAACCGTATGTTTTGTCTATGTATTCACACATGTATTAAGTTTCCGGTTAATACAATTCTAGCATGAATAATAAACATTCATCATGATATAAGGAAATATAAATAACAATTTTCTTATTGCCTCTAGGGCATATTTCCTTCAGTCTCCCACTTGCACTACAGTCAATAATCTAGTTCACATCGCCATGTGATTTAACACCAATAGTTCACATCGCCATGTGACCAACAACCAAAGGGTTTACTAGAGTCAATAATCTAGTTCACATCGCTATGTGATTAACACCCAAAGAATACTAACGTGTGATCATGTTTTGTTCGTGAGATAAGTTTAGTCAACAGGTCTGCTAAATTCAGAGCCGTATGTATTTTGCAAATTTTCTATGTCTACAATGCTCTGCATGGAGCAACTCTAGCTAATTGCTCCCACTTTCAATATGTATCCAGATTGAGACTTTAGAGTCATCCGGATCAGTGTAAAAGCTTGTATCGGCGTAACTCTTTACGATGAACTCTTTATCACCCCATAACCGAGAAACATTTCCTTAGTCCTCATTAAGGATAATTTTGACCGATGTCCATTGATCTACTCCTAGATCACTATAGTACCCCCTTGCCAAAACCATGATAAGGTGAACAATAGGTCTGGTACACAGCAAAGCATACTTTATAGAACCTATGGCTGAGGCATAGGGAATGACTTTCATTCTCTTTCTATTTTCTGTTCTGGTCGGGTTTTGAGTCTTACTCAACTTTACACCTTGCAATACATGCAAGAACTCCTTCTTTGACTATTCCATTTTGAACTACTTCAAAATCTTGTCAAGGTATGTACTCATTGAAAAATCTTATCAAGCGTCTTGATCTATCTCTATAGATCTTGATGCCCAATATGTAAGCAGATTCACCGAGGTCTTTCTTTAAAAATCTTCTTTTAAACTCTCCTTTATGCTTTCCAGAAAATTTTACATCATTTCTGATGAACAATATGTCATTCACATATACTTATTAGAAAGGCTGTAGTGCTCCCACTCACTTTCTTGTAAATACAGGCTTCACCGCAAGTCTGTATAAAACTATATGCTTTGATCAACTCATCAAAGTGTATATTCCAACTCTGAGATTCTTGTACCAGTCTACAGATGGATCGCTGGAGCTTGCACACCTTGTTAGTACCTTTAGGATCAACAAAACCTTCTGGTTGCATCATATACAACTCTTCTTTAAAAATATCCATTTAAGGAATGCAGTTTTGACATCCATTTGCCAGATTTCATAAAATATGGCAACTTCTAACTTGAATCAGATAGTTTTAAGCATCTCTACAGTTGGGAATATCTCATTATAGTCAACACCTTGAACTTTGTCAAAAAACTTTTTCCGACAAGTCAAGCTTTGTAGATAGTAACACTACTATCAATGTCTGTCTTCCTCTTGACGATCCGTTTATTTTCTATGGCTTACAGATCATCGGGCAAGTCCACCAAAGTCCACACTTTGTTCTCATACATGGATCCTATCCAGATTTCATGGCCTCTAGCCATTTCGCAGAATCTTGGCTCATCATCGCTTCCTCATAGTTCATAGATTCATCATGGTCTAGTAACATGACTTCCAGAATAGGATTACCGTACCACTCTGGTGCGGACCGTACTCTGGTTGACCTACGAGGTTCAGTAGTAACTTGATCTGAAGTTTCATGATCATCATCATTAGCTTCCTCACTAATTGGTGTAGGAATCACAGGAACTGATTTCTGTGATGAACTACTTTCCAATTCGGGAGAAGGTACAATTACCTCATCAAGTTCTACTTTCCTCCCACTCACTTGTTTCAAGAGAAACCCCTTTATAGAAAGGATCCATTCTTAGCAATGAATATCTTGCCTTCGGACCTTTGATAGAAGGTGTACCCAATAGTTTCTTTTGGGTATCCTATGAAGACGCACTTCGACGATTTGAGTTCGAGCTTATCAGGTTGAAGCTTTTTCACATAAGCATCACAGCCCCAAACTTTAAGAAATGGCAACTTTGGTTTCTTGCCAAACCATAGTTCATAAGGCGTTGTCTCAACGGATTTTGATGGTGCCCTATTAAACATGAATGCAGCTGTCTCTAATGCATAATCCCAAAATGATAGTGGTAAATCGGTAAGAGACATCATAGATCACACTATATCCAATAAAGTGCGGTTATGACATTCGGACACACCATTACATTGTGGTGTTCCAGGTGGCATGATCTGTGAAACTATTCCACATTGTTTTTAAATGAAGGCCAAACTCGTAACTCAAATATTCTCCTCCACGATCAGATCATAGAAACTTTATTTTCTTGTTACAATGATTCTCCACTTCACTATGAAATTCTTTGAACTTTTCAAATGTTTCAAACTTGTGTTTCATTAAGTAGATATACCCATATCTGCTCAGATCATCTGTGAAGATCGGAAAATAACGATACCTGCCATGAGCCTCAACACTCATCGGACTGCATACATCGGTATGTATCATTTCCAATAAGTCATTAGCTCGTTCCTTTTTTCCGTAGAATGGAGTTTTAGTCATCTTACCCATAAGGCACGGTTCGCAAGTATCAAATGATTCATAATCAAGTGATTTCAAAATTCCATCTTTATAGAGTTTCTTCATGTGCTTTACACCGATGTGACCCAAACGGCAGTGCCACAAATAAGTTGCACTATCATTATCAACTTTGTATCTTTTTGCATCAATATTATGAATATGTGTATCACTACGATCGAGATTCAATAAAACATCAACATTGGGTGTATGACCATAGAAGGTTTTATTCATGTAAATAGAATAACAAGTATTCTCTGTCTTAAATGAATAACTGTATTGCAATAAACATGATCTAATCATATTCATGCTTTAACGCAAACACCAAATAACATTTATTTAGGTTCAGTTCTAATCCCGAAAGTATAGGGGGTGCGCGATGATGATCATATCAATCTTGGAACCACTTCCAACATACATCATCACTTGACCCTCAACTAGTCTCTATTTATTCTGCAACTCCTGTTTTGAGTTACTTATCTTAGCAACCGAACAAGTATCAAATACCCAGGGTTACTACAAGCACTAGTAAGGTACACATCAATAACATGTATATCAAATATACCTTTGTTCACTTTGCCATCCTTCTTATCCGCCAAATATTCGGGGTAGTATCGCTTCCAGTGACCAGTCCCTTTGAAGGAGAAGCACTCAGTTTCAGGCTTTGGTCCGGACTTGGGCTTCTTCTCGGGAGTAGCAACTTGCTTGCTATTCTTCTTGAAGTTCCCCTTCTTCCCTTTGCCCTTTTCTTGAAACTAGTAGTCTTGTCAATCATCAACACTTGATGCTCTTTCTTGATCTCTACCTTCGTCGATTTCAGCATCATGAAGAGCTCGGGACTCATTTTTGTCATCCCTTGCATACTATAGTTCATCACGAAGTTCCAGTAACTTGGTGATGGTGTCTAGAGAACTCTGTCAATCACTATCTTATCTGGAAGATTAACTCCCACTTAATTCAAGCGATTGTAGTACCCAGACATTCTGAGCATATGCTCACTAGCTGAGAAATTCTCCTCCGTCTTTTAGGCGAAGTACTTGTCAGAGGTCTCATACCTATTGACACGAGCATGAGTCTGAAATACCAATTTCAGCTCTTAGAACATCTCATATGCTCCGTGGCGTTCAAAACGTTTTTGAAGTCCCGGTTCTAAGCCGTAAAGCATGGTGCACTAAACTATCAAGTAGTCATCATATTGATCTATCCAAATGTTCATAACATCTGCATCTGCATCTACAATAGGTCTGTCACCTAGCGGTGCATCAAGGGCATAACTATTCTGTGCAACAATGAGGATAAACCTCATATCACGGACCCAGTCAGCATCATTGCTACTATCATCTTTAGAAACACATATACAAATATAGGGAAGCTATACGCGAGCTATTGATCTACAACATAATTTGCAAAATACTATCTGGACTAAGTTCATGATAAATTAAAGTTCAAGTAATCATATTACTTAAGAACTCCCACTTAGATAGACATCCCTATAGTCATCTAAATGATCACGTGATCCAAATCAACTAAACCATGTCCGATCATCACGTGAGATGGAGTAGTTTTCAATGGTGAACATCTCTATGTTGATCATATCTACTATATGATTCACGCTCGACCTTTCGGTCTCCAGTGTTTCGAGGCAATATCTTCATATGATAGGCTCGTCAAGTTAACCTGGGTATTCTGCGTGTGCAAAACTGGCTTGCACCCATTGTATGTGAACGTATAGCCTATCACATCCGATCATCACGTGGTGTCTCAGCACGAATAAATGTCACAACGGTGCATACTCAGGGAGAACACTTATACCTTGAAATTTTAGTAAGGGATCATCTTATAATGCTACCGTTGTACTAAGCAAAATAAGATGCATAAAAGATAAACATCACATGCAAAAAAATATGTGACATGATATGGCCATCATCATCTTGTGCTCATGATCTCCATCACCGAAGCATCGTCATGACCTCCACCATCTCCGGTGCGACACCTTGATCTCCATCGTAGCATCGTTGTCGTCTCGCCAACTATTCCTTCTATGACTATCGCTACCGCTTAGTGATAAAGTAAAGCAATTACATGGCGATTGCATTGTATACAATAAAGCAACAACCAGTTGCCGATAACTCTGTTACAAAACATGATCATCCCATACAAAAATTTATATCACATCATGTCTTGACCATATTGTCGGCGTTCTGGGAACGGGGGTCCCCAGACTTGCCTGCCTGCGGCCTGCGGCGTGGCTCAAAGGGGGGCCCAGCACGGCCCATCTTCATCAACACAAGCTCAAGACCCTCGCGAGGGGCCAAGCCTCGCGGGGCAGACGACAAGGAGCTTCCTCAGGCACGGCCTCATTAGGTTGGCTCACGAGGAGGCGGAGAGTTCAAGGCGGGGTACCTCGCGAGGTACCCATGATGCAAGCCATGACGACCAAGGGCGCCAGCCGGGCGCCAGCCCGCGCAGTGTCCTTCTTTCCTCTTTGGTGCAAGGGGAGCAAGTGCAGGCGAGAGCATCAAGCAAAGGCATCCATTTCGGTGCAACAAGACCAAGACCGGTCCAACGGCAGGATGGAGGTCACCGTGGAGCCCAAGCCGGCGTCACCACCAGAGCCTTTGACAGGCGAGGACCAACTTTAGTCAGGATAAGTGTACTAGATGTTCCCCTTCAAAATGACCAATTGTTGGTGCCCTTCCCGCTCAATATTTGGGAAGAGGCCCAGGGCCTTTGCCTATAAATAGGACTAGCCACCCACAGGGTAGAGGCATCGGGATAGGAATCTGGAGATAGGATAGGCATCTAGAATCAACCCCTCCAAAGGGACAACACCACCACAAGAACAGACCCTCGCGAGGCTGTTCTTCCTTGTATTGTTCATCATCAGCCCAAGAGGCAATCCACCACACCGCACACTGGAGTAGGGTATTACACCACAATGGTGGCCTGAACCAGTATAAACCCTGTGTCTCTTGTGTTGTTCTTCTCGTAGTTTAGATCCTAGCGATTCGTTGAGGAACAGGTAGGTAGAAGGCGAAACCTCCGCGCGCACCCCAGTGTTCGAACCTCAAGGGTCTGCCGGAACCTTAAATCCGACATTTGGCACGCCAGGTAGGGGTGCTCCGGAATTTGTCTTCTGTCGCCTTGTTCTTCTCCGACCGTCGCGTCCATGTCTAACGCACGCCGGGTTCGCGCCGAGCGCCGAGCCGCCCTCGCTTCCCGCATCGCCCAGCCGGCTCCCGTCGGCGGGCGCCCTCGTCGTTCCCCGTCGCCTGCCATCAACACCGCCACCGGCCCGGCGGGGAACGAGCAGCAAGCATCGTCCCAGCACCCGTCCATGAGGCGAGACGGCCGCACCGCTACACCCTCGCTCACCCCTGCTGGTTCTTCATCCCGCGCGCCCTGCGCGGCCATGGAGGCTGGAGCTGCGCTCATCGCGGCAAACGAGCTCCTGCGCTACCGCCCAATCGACGACGTCTACGAAGAATGGCTCGACCGAGTCGCCGAACTCGTCCGCGCCGCTGGGGGCTCCCCCGCGCCATCTTTCTCGCTGCACCGCGCCCCGCCATGTGCGGGCAATGAAGCTCCTTGGGCGCCTTAGCCGCCTCCCCCTCAAAAAGGCGCCCTGGCTCCAAGGCGCGCGGCCCCTGGGCGGAACCCGCCCCGTCAGGAACCAGCGCGGCAGGAGCAGAGCTGCCAAGAAGTCCCTCGCCCTCGACAAGCTGCCCGAGCGCTCCCTGCTCCGGCTCGTCCCGACCACGCTCCTACCCCAGCACGTCAAGACCCCGCGCGGCACCCAGCTGCGGCGCACGGGGACCCGCAGGACCGAGCCCTTCATCCTCCAAGGCCTCCCGTGGCCACAGCAGGCTGCCGCGCCTTCACCACCGACCTGCGCACCGTCGCGTGGCCCGGCAAGTTCAAGCCAGACCTGCCTCCTCGCTACGACGGCACGGCTGACCCTGCAGAGTTCCTCCAGCTCTACGAGCTGGGCATCGAGGCTGCCAACGGAGACGAGAAGGTCATGGCGAACTGGTTTCCATGGCTCTCAAGGATGGGGCCCGCACCTGGCTTCTGAACCTGGCCCCAGGCACGATCTCCTCCTGGGACGAGATGCGCACCCGCTTCATCGCCAACTTCCAGGGTACTCACGACCGGCCACCCGCCGTGAGCGAAATGCGCCGCATCAAGCAGCAACCAGGGGAAACCCTGCAGAAGTACATCCAGCGCTTCAACAACGCGCGCCTCAAGATTCCCAAGGTGACCGAGGAGGTCATCATCTCAGCCTTCTCTGATGGCGTGTGTAACGTCAAAATGAAGGAGGAGCTCGCAATGCATGAAGATCTGTGCACTTCCTTGGAGCTGTTCAACCTGGCGACCAAGTGCGCCAGGGCTGAGGAAGGGCGTCTCTCCCTCCTTGAGTTGTCTGCCGCAGAGCCTGAAGAGAAGAAGCCCAAGGCCAAGGACGTGAAGCGCAAAGGGGCTGCCGTGCTTGCGGCAGAACCAGACACCAAGCGGGGCAGAGATCAGCCCGAATCCTCCAAGGGCAGTCGGTACTGCGTCTACCACGACCTCCACACCCATAACACCAATGAATGCTAAGAGCTCTGGGTGTGCGTGAAGGGCGGACTGGCCAGCGTCCCGACCACAGCGACCGGGGCTACGGCCGAGGAGGAGCAAGGAACGCAGGACGCTGGGAAGACCACAGCCCACGTCAAGGGTGGCGCGACCGACCTCGCGAGGATCGCTGGCAAGACCCGCCTCATGAGGGAGGCTGGAGGGATCAGCCTCGCAAGGATCGCCCGCAAGGTAACGCAGGCCTCCCTCCGCTACCGCTGCAGCCAAGGAGAAATGAGGACCGTCATCAGGGCGAAGGGGCTGGGGGCTTCCAGGAACCACGTGTGATCGCCTACATCCTGGGCGGAGCTCAAGCCCCAGCCTCTCAGCGCATCTTCAAGCAGTTCGCCCGCGAAGTGAATGCAGTCATCCCCAAGCTCGAGGCCACGCGCCCTCTCAGGTGGTCGGCGTGTGCCATCACGTTCAGCTCAGCGGATCAGCTCAAGTGCGCGGCCACAGCCGGAGTCCTCCCGATGCTTTGTTCCCCAATCATCAGCAACGTGCTAGTTACCAGGACCCTCATCGATGGCGGGGCAGGGCTCAACGTCCTATCCGTGGAAACATTCAACAATCTCCAAGTACCCTACAGTCAGCTTCAGCCAACCAAGCCTTTCTCCAGAGTCACCGACGGCTCCACGGTCCCGATTGGGCAGGTCCGCCTCCCTGTCACCTTCGGGGCACGCGACAACTACCGCACCGAGCTCATCGACTTTGACATCGCCCACATTCGCCTGCCGTACAACACCATCCTCGGGTACCCAGCGCTGGCCAAGTTCATGGTCGTAACCCACCACGGCTACAACGTCCTCAAGATGCCAGGAAGTGGCGGAGTCATCACGGTGCCCTGCGAAGAGAGAGACACAGTGTGCTCCCTGGAGCGAGCCTTTCAGGCCGCATCACTGGAAGACCCGGATCGCGGAAGCAGGAAGCTTCTCGAGGCCGCCCCCAAGAAGAAGACATCGACCGGCCTGGCCCCTCAGGAGGCAGGTCCCTCAGGACCCGCACCTGCTCAAGGGGAACCTCCTTCCATCGCATAGGGAAGCGCGCCTGGCGCCCTCCTCAGGCAGGGCTCGGGGGCTCTCCCCTGGAGGGCCGTCGACCTCGCCAAGGTCACAAGGGAGGCGCTTGGGCACCACGTGGAGGCGTGTTTCAAAGCACGTTTCCATCAAGAAGGAGCAAGGCAAGGAGGGACAAACCCTCAGGAGTTTGTCAGCAAGGCCATTCAGGAGCTACAGGAGTCAAGGGTCATGAGAGGCAGCCGCCGCTTACCCGCTGTGGCCCCCCATCCAGGCGAGGATGGTGGGCTACGCGCCTGCATCGACATACCAGGGCTCAACCAAGCCGCGTCTTAGGAGCGCCTCTGGCCTTCGCGAGTGGGACGCTGCGAGGGTCCGCCTCACAGCTAAGTTCGCATGCCTTACGGCTCGCCGAACGCGGCTGCTGCGTACCAGTGCATCATGAGGGCCATCCTGGAGGCTCAAGAGGTCAGGCGTTCCGCAGCACTAGTGGAGATGGAGACGGTCCGCGAGGAGCCACCAGCGCCTCCGGAGCCTCCCGAGGCCCCAGGGCCTGGGGGCTCGTGAGGATCTGCTCCCGCAGCCCACCGAGTATGCTGCATCAACACCCCTTCGTCTTCAGCATCATCACGTGACATCTTTCAAGTTTCATTTCCAGCTGGGAGCGCCCTCAGGGCTGCATTATTCCCAGGCCGCGTGGGTCCGTCCCTGTGGCGTGTATCTCTTTTATTTCATGTTCTTAGCTTACTCAGCTGGGGGCGCCCCTCGGGCTGCATTATCCCCAAGCCGCTCGGGTCAGACCCAGTGGCATGTACCCCTCTTGCATTTATCTTAGGGCCATGTTTTCGACCCATCACGCTTGTTATTTTGTGCTTGTTCATGGTACCTTTTTCTTCTTGGATGTCGCAAGCTTGCGCGTTAAAGGGGGGGTGCCTGAGCATCGCGACTCAGAGTTCCTACCGGCTCTCCGGCCCTCACCCTCTGGTCTTCCCACGGCATCGCGCCCCGGCATACCAACGACGGCTGAGACCAGCCCGAGAGCCGGGACCCGAGGACGTAGAGTTTCGACATCTAACCCAGCTTGCGCGTTAAAGGGGGGGGTGCCTGAGCATCGCGACTCAGGGCTCCTACCGGCTCTCCGGCCCTCACCCTCTAGTCTGCCCACGGCATCGTGCCCCGGCATACCAGCGACGGCTGAGACCAGCCCGAGAGCCGGGACCCGAGGACGTAGAGCACCGGCATCTAGCCAAATTTGCAGGAACACACTTCAAGATAAGGCTCGGTGCCGGGCGCAGCCCGCCTTGGGGTAGGGCCCCGTGAGTCCCGAGCTGGATCGCGGGTGAACCAGTACACCTCGCCAGGCCTTTCATGCCTCGCCGCCTCTCCAAAGCAACTAACGGCTAACCGTCGATTATCGCGTCGAACTCTCTTTTCTTCTGTGATGAGCCTGCAGGGTCTCCCCAGGAGCGTCGTCATGCGAGGCCCTCACGGTGTCTCCTTCACTCTCGTCCATGCAAACCGCTTGCACATTAAAGGGGGGGTACCTGAGCATCGCGACTCAGGGCTCCTACTGGTTCTCCAGCCCTCACCCTCTAGCCTTGTCCATGGCATCGCGACCTGGCATACCAGCAACGGCTGAGACTCGCTCGAGGGCCGGGACCCGAGGACGGAGAGCAGAAAGGGGAGCAAGGGCGAGAGGAGAGAAGCACGTGATGACCACGCCAAGCAACCCCCCGCCGGCCAAGGCACGGACCTAGCGCCGCACCAGGAAGCGTTCCTGACCCTCAAGATAAGTCACTCTCCGGGAACACTAGCTATCGCAGCACCGTCCCCGCACTTAATGCACCCCCGTCTTAGCAACGTCGCTCTCCTTTCTCACCGAATGATGGCTGCTTGAGCGCCAAGGGGGACCTCTTGAGCATCACGACTTAGGGGCTCTTACCGGGCCTCGGGTCGCTCACCTCCTGGCCTTGACCACGGCATCGCGACCTGGCATACCAGCGACGGTTGAAGCCACCTTGGGACTGGGACCTGTCGGCGCAGAGCATCAAGCCCTCACGAGGTCTGACAGGAAGAAACTAAGCTAAGACGGAATAACCATCTCGCACTACTTCATAATGAGGATCATATTGACGAACGGAGCTGCAAACATCTTACAAGCCCCCACGGGGTAAATTCTCGGTTCCTCGCAGGGACAAAAGACGCGAATCTTAAGGAGTCCTAACTACGGGGACCATCGCGGCAGATGCCATCATCAACAGTGGGCCGTCCAGCACCGGTGCCAACCCCATCCAGCTCAGGGGCGGTGATGGCCGGACGAGCCCGCCCTGCTCCGAGAGCGGCGCAGGCTCGGGGGCTCGTAGCTGTCGTCGCTCGTCTCCGGAGTCGCGAAGAGCTCGGCAGAGTTGCTGGATCCTCCGGTGCCTTCATCGCCTAAGGAGCCGCCAAGGGAGCGATTGGCCGGCCTCTGTCTCGCTGCAGCAGGGTCCCGACCGCCTCTCCCGGGGCAGCACTCCAGCCGGCGCCCATCTTCGTCGAAGACCTTGAAGAGCATCGTCGGAGCGCCATCGAACTCCAGGTGGATCACGAGGGCGCCCCTCGTCCTGCAAACCCGGGCGATCTTGCCCCAGCCCCGGGTCATGAAGACCTTACCTGGAGCGACGACCTCGACATCCGCATCGGTCGGAGGAGCCTGGCAATCGGCATGCTGCAGCCAGAGCCTGAAAGTCCCCCTCGGCGGAATCTCAGAGGCGAAGGAAGGAGGAAGGCGAATCCAAGATGGAGGAGGCATGGCGGCGTGGAGCATAAACTCTCGGGAGGAGCCCTCGGTGTGAACTCCAGGAGGGACAACGCGCACCGCCGTAACCCGCCGGCGCCGACGGCGGCGTCATCCATGGCGCTCGACATCAGCTCCTGCAGGGCCCTCAAGGTGGGCGTACAAAGGCAGCGGGAACCCTGGCGGCGGTCGCTCGCACCAAGGCCTCGACACCTCCTGCCGCGCGCCCTCATCTCGGCGGCAGAGGACCAACCGCTTCTTCAGCGGAAGCGGGTCAGGACCCTCTCGGGGGGCCTTTCCCTTCTCTTCTGCGGAGAACCGGCGGATGGGCGCCATCATCGTGAGACGGAGCGATGGCAAAGATGAAGAAGAGGAGGAATAGCAGAGGAAGATTGACTGGAATGGCTCGCGCCGTTCCGTACTTATAGCCAAGGGAGGCCAACTGTCGGCTTCCACGATCGCAGGTAATCATGACCGGTTTTTTGTATGCAGGGACTTGTCAGTTCGTGCAGTTTCCAAGGCGTCGTGGGGGAGCGGAGCCGCCCATGTCCAATCAACCGCCACGCGGCGCCCAAGGCCGCAGGCTGTTAGGGCCCGCGACGCTTCGCACTTGCCCTTTCGCCTCTCTGCTCGGCCAAGTCCGGGTGCGCCTTGGGCCCGGGGGCTACTGTCGGCGTTCTGGGAACGGGGGTCCCCAGACTTGCCGGCCTGCGGCCTGCGGCGTGGCTCAAAGGGGGGCCCACCACGGACCATCTTCATCAACACAAGCTCAAGACCCTCGCGAGGGGCCAAGCCTCGCGGGGCGGACGACAAGGAGCTTCCTCAGGCACGGCCTCATCAGGCTGGCTCACGAGGAGGCGGAGAGTTCAAGGCGGGGTACCTCGCGAGGTGCCCATGACGCAAGCCATGATGACCAAGGGCGCCAGCCCGTGCAGTGTCCTTCTTTCCTCTTTGGTGCAAGGGGAGCAAGCGCAGGCGAGAGCATCAAGCAAAGGCATCCATTTCGGTGCAACAAGACCAAGACCAGTCCAACGGCAGGATGGAGGTCACCGTGGAGCCCAAGATGGCGTCACCACCAGAGCCTTTGACAGGCGAGGACCAACTTTAGTCAGGATAAGTGTACTAGATGTTCCCCTTCAAAATGGCCAATTGTTGGCGCCCTTCCCGCTCAATATTTGGGAAGAGGCCCAGGGCCTTTGCCTATAAATAGGACTAGCCACCCACAGGGTAGAGGCATCGGGATAGGAATCTGGAGATAGGATAGGCATCTAGAATCAACCCCTCCAAAGGGACAACACCACCACAAGAACAGACCCTCGCGAGGCTGTTCTTCCTTGTATTGTTCATCATCAGCCCAAGAGGCAATCCACCACACCGCACACTGGAGTAGGGTAATACACCACAATGGTGGCCTGAACCAGTATAAACCATGTGTCTCTTGTGTTGTTCTTCTCATAGTTTAGATCCTAGCGATTCGTTGAGGAACAGGTAGGTAGAAGGCGAAACCTCCGTGCGCACCCCAGTGTTCGAACCTCAAGGGTCTGCCGGAACCTTAAATCCGACACATATCACATCATAGCAAGCCCTGCAAAAACAAGTTAGACGTCCTCTACTTTGTTGTTGCAAATTTTACGTGGATGCTACGGGCTTCTAGCAAGAACCGTTCTTACCTACGCATCAAAACCACAATGATTTTTCGTCAAATGTGTTGTTTCAACCTTCAACAAGGACCGGCTGTAGTCAAACTCGAATCAACTAAAGTTGGAGAAACAGACACCCGCCAGCCACCTATGTGCAAAATCACGTCGGTAGAACCAATCTCATGAACTCGGTCATGTAATGTCGGTACGGGCCGCTTCATCCAACAATACCGCCGAATCAAAGTAAGACGTTGGTGGTAAGCAGTATGACTATTATCGCCCACAACTCTTTGTGTTCTTCTCGTGCATAAAACATCTACGCATAGACCTGGCTCGGATGCCACTATTGGGGAACACAGTAATTTCAAAAAAATCCCACTATCACGCAAGATCTATCTAGGAGATGCATAGCAACGAGAGGGAGAGTGTGTCCATGTACCCTCGTAGACCAAAAGCGGAAGCGTTTTAACAACGTAGTTGATGTAATCGAACTTCTTCGCGATCCAACCGATCCAAGTACCGAACGTACGGCACCTCCGCGTTCAGCACATGCTCAGCTCGATGACGTCCCTCGTGCTCTTGATCCACTTGAGGATGAAGGTGAGTTCCGTCAGCACAACGGCGTGGCGATGGTGATGATGATGATACCGGCGTAGGGCTTCGCCTAAGAACTACGATGGTATGATCGAGGTGTGTAACTATGGAGTGGGGCATCACACACGGTTAATAGAAACTTGTGTATTCTAGGGTGCCCCCTTGCCCCCGTATATAAAGGAGGGAGGGGGAGGCCGGCCGGCCCTAGGGGCGCGCCCCAAGAGGAGTAGTCCTACTAGGACTTCCTAGTCTTAGTAGGATTCCCCTCCAAGGAAGAGGGGGGAAAGGAAGGACAGGGAGAGGGAGTAGGAAAGGGGGGCGCCGCCCCCCTTCCCTTGTCCTATTTGGACTCCAAGGGGGGGCGCATCCTGCCCTGGCTGCCCGCCTCTCTCTCCACTAAGGCCCATGGTGGCCCATTAGTTCCCCCGGGGGGTTCCGGTAACCCCTCCGGCACTCCGTTTTTACCCGAAACTTTCCGGAACACTTCTGGTGTCTGAATAACATGATCCAATATATCAATCTTTATGTCTCAACCATTTAGAGACTCCTCCTCACGTCTGTGATCTCATCCGGGACTCCGAATAAACTTTGGTCATCAAAAACACATAACTCATAATACATATCGTCATCAAACGTTAAGCGTGCGGACCCTATGGGTTTGAGAACTATGCAGACATGACCGAGACACATCTCTGGTCAATAACCAATAGCGGAACCTAGATGCTCATATTGGCTCCTACATATTCTACGAAGATCTTTATCAGTCAAACCGCATAACAACATACATTGTTCCCTTTGTCATCGGTATGTTACTTGCCCAAGATTCGATCGTCGGTTTCATCATACCTAGTTCAATCTCGTTACCGGCAAGTCTCTTTACTCATTCTATAATACTTCATCCCGCAACTAACTCATTAGTCACATTTCTTGCAAGGCTTATAGTGATGAGCATTACCGAGAGGGCCCAGAGATACCTCTCCGAAACATGGAGTGACAAATCATAATCTTGATCTATGCCAACCCAACAAACACCTTCGGACACACCTGTAGAGCATCTTTACAATCACCCATTTACGTTGTGACGTTTGATAGCACACAAAGTGTTCCTCCGGTATCCGGGAGTTGCATAATCTCATAGTCTGAGGAACATGTATAAGTCATGAAGAAAGCAGTAGCAATGAAACTGTAACGATCATAATGCTAAGCTAATGGATGGGTCATGTCCATCACATCATTCTCTAATGATGTGATCCCGTTCATCAAATGACAACACATGTCCATGGTTAGGAAACATAACCATCTTTGATTAACGAACTAGTCAAGTAGAAGCATACTAGGGACCATATGTTTTGTCTATGTATTCACACATGTACTAAGTTTCCGGTTCATACAATTCTAGCATGAATAATAAACATTTATCATGATATAAGGAAATATAAACAACAATTTTATTATTGCCTCTATGACATATTTCCTTCAAACATTACATGGTAAGGACGAACGGGACTGGGTCGTTAACACGGTCGTTCGTATCTTCGAAAACACGTCCCACGCAAAATCATTTCTCTAGACATATCTGTAACGGTGAGTCAAGTATACAACCACGCATACACTGATTGTGTTTCAGATTTTGACATAATTCGTAAGTTCATGGCTTTCTTAATATGTAGCAGTCACTGGATATTGGTATTCATTGTTCCAAACAAGAACACAGTTTACTACATCAATTCTCTCAGAGAGTCAACAAACGCTCAGGATCTGATGCATCTTCAGCAATTCATGGATAGGTATTGAACTCTATGATGTCGAAATTAATTTGCATTCATATCTGGTTCAGTAATTATTGTTGTCAAAATTCATCTTCATTTGCAGTGTGCTCGCATTGTGGAAAACTAAACCAGGGAACCTGTTCAAGACGGAACAACCTCTGCAGCACGAGATTGTTTCTCCGGTAACACACCAAAATTCGTTATTTTTGGAAAATTTATCCAATGGTCTGCAAATACCTTTTCTTACGCTAGTCAAATTTTCAAGCATCTAAATAAACCTCTTTCTATTTTGTCCAAAGAAAAAAATACATCTAACACCGATTAGGTTGTTCCTAACAGGACAAATACATGACTAATTCTGTACAAAAAAATTCAGTGTCCTCAGCAAGAAGTAGAGACCAACCTTTGTGGATACTATGTTTGCATACGCATGGTCTTCATCTGCAAATCTCCTGATAGTTGTGATGATCCTTGCGAATTAGTACAAGTCTATCTTAATTAATATCTTCTACTCCACTCATATGGCACATTCTGATCTTAAAAATATTGCAACTCATCTTAGAACCAAGGACCCCTGAACCGCTCACGGCTGGTGAATTGTTGATGGTTCGGAGATTTATCAGCGACTTCTTCCTGAATCACTACATCAATCCTACTGGTGATAATGAAGATTTCAGCATGCCTTCTCCTGAAACATTGAGTAAGAGTTAGCCGCTAAACATATACGCATGGATCCATTGTTTTCCATCTGATGAGGTCTTCGTATTTCATACACTATGATTAATTATGTAATGCATATATGTGTGCACAAATCATTGGAATTTAGCTACCATATGTTGCGAAATCTGATAAATGTTCTTCATGTGGACACTATTTGTTCAATTGAATATTGTGGCGAATTTGCTTTTTGTGTGCCGATTCAAAATGGGATATTTTTGTTTATTTGTTCAATTGAATATTGTGGCCAATTTGCTTTATGCGTGCCGATTCAAAATGGGATATTTTTGTTTCTTTGTTTAATTGAGTATTGTGGCGAATTTGCTTTTTGCATGCCGATTCAAAATGGGATATTTTTGTCTTAACCTGGCAATTGCTCTGCACACGGTTCAACTAAATGAGTGTGTGCGATCCACATCGGAAAGCGTACATCAATCATAGCGGAACCATCGGTGATACAGAGCAGATCGCAAACGATTTGCAGCGCTACTATGTGTGCGTAGGCTCTTCGGAACCGTTTGTGATATCAAGTTATCGCACACGAGAACTCAGAGTAAACTGTGCCCAATGAAAAATACAATCCCAGTCGTAATTTTTTCAGGAAACGTGTGGGATCCCAAACGAAAAGCACGCGTCACTCTAGCCGCAACTATCGGTGATACACAACAAATCACAAACGGTCTGCAACACTTGTATGTGTGTGAAGGGGCTCTTGAACCGTTTGTGATAGAACATTATCGCAGACGGTAAATGTTGAGAGAACGCGTGCGATGGAGTCTTGCATGGCAGATGGGTTCCGCAGAAAACTCATGTGTGATAGGGCACATATTGCACATAGTTCATATGTTCGTCCGTGTGCCTTACATACTGTTTCCCAAACGGTTCATTACGACACACCATTTGGTTTCACTACGTCATTAGAAACGTTTAATCACCGATCCTACGCGTGGAAAAGAATTTAGTGTGTGCTGCATCGCATACGATTACGTTTTGCAAGGCCTCTGGATCATTGCTCCATATCCTCAATGGTTTCTGGGTCATGTGGGAAGGACCCCCTATCGCCCACACTCACTTGGCGACGGTTCCAAATGCCGTCGCGGAAAGGGGTTAAAAACCGTGTGTATTGCACTGACGCGTACCAGTGTGAGTGTGAGCCATGGACATTAGCACTACGAGTGGAATAGAATGCGGTGGTAGAGGTATATAAGGGAAGTCAGAAGGGAAGAAAGTTTTGCATCGACTCGGTGGATCGTTAGGCAATGGAGAGGCCTTCCAATCGATATCAATGCGAGGAGTAGGGATTGCCATGCAGTGGAAGCACTAGAGCTATAAGTGTATGAAAGCTCAATATGAAACTAAGTGGGTGTGCTTCAACTTGCTTGCTCATGAAGACCTCGGGCATCTGAGGTCCGTCATTGGAATATACAAACCAAGTTCTATAATAAAAAATTCTCACTAGTATATGAAAGTGATAACTCAGGAGACTCTCTATATGAAGAACATGGTGCACTTTAAAGCACAAGTGTGGTAAAAGGATAGTAACATTGCCCCTTCTCTTTTTTTCTATAATTTTTTAGAATAATATCATGAACTCATCCCAACATGACCCATGAACTATTTAATGCCCATGGGGGAGCGAGCTAAGCAGGCCAAAACCCAACCCATGATCGGTAAGTCAGTAAAGCGGTACACCATGTTTTAATCGTAACCGTTGGACCTCCATCCGACAATCGACACCTTTTGTGAATTGAATTCAAATTTTTTGGGTCTAGTGAATAAATGGATAGAGCTTGGCTTCAATTCTGGTAAAATAAAAAACAATGAGCTTAACTTCCTAGTTGGAATGATCCCTACTCTAATTAGGCCGTTAAAAATAGAGTAGTGTCGTAGATCTGATCTCAACCATCACTCTGGAATTGCCATTTTCTGTTGAAAATCATCAATAGTCATGCCCGACGCCCCTCTCCCACCCTGCTCTCTCTCTCTCTCTCTCTCTCTCTCTCTCTCTCTCTCTCTCTCTCTCTCTCTCTCTCTCTCTCTCTCTCTCTTCCATGCGGGGCCCACCTAATAGGGTTATCATTGACCTCCCAGGCAGCGAACGTCGCCCATATCTAATGTACGATATGATCTCACGCATGACAGAGGTAGTTGACTTGTCCTTTAAATAGAGCCCGCTGCCCTCATAACTTCGTCCCTGCTCATGCCCCTATCACCGCGAGGTTGTCCCATATTTAACCCAATGCCACCGCCTTTGTTTCCATTGTTGTCTGTCAAATTCCGGCAACCGAGACCACGACTTTCCAGAAAAGAGTCACATGCCATAAAACCCTAGCCACCAGAGGTGATCCAACGAGAGGAGAGAATGGCTACCTCAGACTCTAGCGTCACGCGCATTCCACCTTCTTCGACTACTAGGGTGGCGGCGGGATGGAGCGGAACCCCAGAACCATGTTTCATGTGTGTCCATTAGTCTTGGCGTCTCAGTTAGGTGTCTGATTGTTCATACCTTCAGCTTAAATGACGGTGATGGCGGTGCTCGACAACTTTCCTCCAGACCGTGATCTAAGCGGTACTTCGCTCGACTATCAGTGTTGAATCTAGGAGATTGTCTATGTGACCTCGGGGTCCTTCATGTCTTGGGGCCGCTTTTCCTGTCTTCATGTCGGTGCTGAGGTAATGCTCATGTTATTCATACTTTTTCGTGATGGTGGTGTTGCGGGCATCTAACGGTGTTAACAGCAGAATGATGGCCCTTGGGACCGGGGTGGTGTTCCCTCATGTTTCTGCGGCAAAGATGAAGTTGTGGCGTTGTTTCTCCCCTTGGTTGTCTCCCTGACGTGACATGTTTGTACTCTGGGTGTTGTTGCTCCAACTCTAATGTAGCTGTGTTTTCTCCGTCGTTGTTGAGAATGCTGAAAGTTTTATTCAGAAGATGGTTGTTCTCTTGGATTTTTGATCTACGCAGAGACTTCTACAATAGTTGCTTATTCTCCGGGACGTTGGTTCAGCTAGATCTTAGCACAAGGACATTCCCGGTCGCATGATACAACATTATACATGCTCTGACAATGGGGCAACAACAATAGTGTTGTTTCATCTCATGTTGAAGATTGAGTTTTTCTAGCTCTTGGAGGAACCGATTGTAGTTTTCAACAATATCTCGTATCATTGGAAGTCTTTTTACTACAAAGTCTAGGGCTCAATTGATAAAAAATAATATAGGTAGAAGCCCAACAGGTGATGAGCTACCCATAACACGTTCTCTAGTTTTAGTTGGCAAACGACAACAGTATTTGGTACGTTCATGACACCTCTCAACAGAGCCAGATCCTATTCGCCACCTTAAGCGTCGCTTGCTACGTATTTTTCATCTGGCGCGCCACCCACGCCCTATATCATAATGTGCCGACCCATCTGAGCATGTAAAGAGC
This sequence comes from Triticum dicoccoides, assembly GCF_002162155.2. Lineage (NCBI taxonomy): Eukaryota > Viridiplantae > Streptophyta > Magnoliopsida > Poales > Poaceae > Triticum > Triticum dicoccoides. The sequence continues at coordinate 56,818,972 of NC_041393.1, read as the reverse complement.
AATCTCATCCTAGATTTTGGAAGCTCATTGAAGCTTCTGATTGTTTTGTTTTTGTTTATGTTTGTAGTATTTCTGGACTGGTTTTTCCGTTTTCCTTATCACTTTTTATTATTTGTTTTCTTTTTTTTCAAATGCGAGATTTTAGAAATTCAAAAGAAAAAAATCAACTTAATGAACTTTTCTCAAATTCATCAACTTTTTTCGTTTTAAAGAACTTTTTCCAAATTCATGAACATTTGGAATTCAATGACCATTTTTTAAATTAGTATTTTTCTATTAAAATTTCCAACTTTTTCTCAATTTTGCGATTTTTTTCCCTTTTTTGGTTATATTTTTTCAAATTCGCGATTTTTTTTAATTTATGAACTTTTCAAAATTAGTAAACATGTTTCAAAATTTAAATTTTTTAAATATCCATGAGTCTTTCACATTTTCCAATTTTTTTTACTATTCTTGCACTTTTTCATATTTTACGAATTTTTCCATTTTTTAAATTTTGCTCCATATTTATAATTATTTAAAGTCAATGGTCAAAGCTCTTAGCGGTCAACAGTTTAATGATCGAGCGGTCAACCCTGAAAACCAAGCGAGGGGGAGCAGTGCTGGGTTCCTTGCTGGGCAGGACCACTTGTGTAGCGCGTGAGCGCCGCTGCGCTTACCTGGTGCAGAAGGCGGGAATTAGGGGAGGTCTCCTCGCCAGAATATCTTATTCTTGGCCCGCAACGAAGCATAGAGTCAACACAGTACGAATTATGCACCCATTCGCAGTAGCGGGATTGACATTCTGACGCGACCTTGTTTTTCCGGCTGTCATCTTTTCTTGTGACAGCTCGTGTTTTGTTACGGTTTTACTTTTCGTCACAAGTTTTCGTTCGATTCTTTTATATTTTGGTGTTTTCTATTTACTTTATTCAGGTTTTCACTGAATTTTCCTCCCCCTTATTTCCTTCTGTTTTTTCTCTTTTGGTTTTCAAAAATACATGATCATTTTTTAAAATTTGAGATCATTCTTAAAATTTCATGAAAGTTTTGAACCCTTAAATATTTTTAGAAATTTGTGAATAGTTTTCAAAATCCATGAACATTGTTATCATTCATAAACATTTTTTAAAATACGTGGCTTTTCTAAATATATGACCATTTTTAAAAATTGTTATGATTTTTAAAATCATGAACGTTTTTAACCACAAACTCTATAAACTCTGCATTATTCTTTATTAATGAAAAAGACTTACATTAGGCGATATTCCCTACTGCTTTTGTTCAAATAGAAATGTACGGCATTTTCAAGACCTTTCAAAGAAACTAAAGTCGTCTTTTTCCCGAGCCATGCTAGTTTTTCAGAGGGACGAGCCCCACAAATAAAAAAACTAAGTAGCAGAGCGAGACGAGCGGATGATGATAGGGATGCATTCGGCGAAAAATGCCAATGGTGGTCGCGCTGCAGGCAGGCCGGAATCTCGGCCGCTGCATGTGCACGGGGATGCGTGCTGGCGTTGTATATGTCATGTATTTGATTTGTTTTTGGCTCGTATTGAACTCGTCTGGCCCCACGCACATGCAAAAGGCAGCTAGGCTCCTGCTCATCTGGCATGTACGCACAGCGACCGCAGGCTCAAGACCAGTGCACACCCTTGTGCATGCATGCCGTGGAGGATTTTTGGCCAACGGAGCCCACTGGTTGCTCAAGTATGGACGTGGACCATTTTCGCCCACGCCCAGGGAAGACACAAGTTTGTTCACCATAGCCACCGTCCACTGATTACTTTTATTCTGTTTCACGCTAATACTACTGTCTGTGGGGGTTAGCAAGTGCTACAATGTTTTTTGCTCTAAAAAGCATCACGACTAACTTGGCACTTGGGTTCTATGTGTTCTGCACGAAATAGCTTAGCGTCATCTTTAGTGCTAAACTGCTAATGGTTTATGCGATAGAACAAACAGATTATTCTCAACTAATCACGCCGGAGTGCCACGTTCATGCCTAATTGTTTTATGTTCATGTTTCATTTGCTAAGAAAATGTGTACTGCACCCGCAAAAAAATAATGTGTACTGAGAATCTGACATGCTACAGCGTCGAATGAGTGTATTAGTTGTAATACCCATGTTTATGTACTGATGCATAGTTGTAATACCCATCACCCACCTTAACAATTTGACATGGTTCATAAATGGTACAAATCCATTACAATAATTACAAACATATACCCGAGTCGAATGGATTGCTGAGAGGGAACAACAGCCAAAGAAACAGAGCTTGCGCAGCTTCAACCAGGGATTTTGCTGATTTGGCCAGAAGGCAATATTACAAGATCACAACAGTAGGAAAATGCATCGGATTAAACGCCTTCTACTTCAGGGTTCAGGATACAGACCATATCAGCATGGTTCTGATCAAGAACAGAACAAAAAATCGCTTCATTAGAGGATGCTCCGAAGTAAGTTGTGCAGTGAACAAAGAACATGCCAATCAATCAATGCATTTAGACATGTAAAATTCATTTTGTGAATAAAGAAAACCCATCCATGCATCATCATATTATTTCCAAATATCTAACCCATAGAATGTTTCTTGCACAAGTGGCACAGAAGCCATGGAATTTGATTTTATATGATACTGATTTCGGGAGTGAAATGTGGTTGTATTCAAAATCTAACAAAGAACAAGGCCGACACATACTATGTTCTGAATTAAAGGTTTTTTGGAGCAGAACATTTTAATCTGAAATACCTTCTTGTCCAGCCACTTGTAGCTCCCGAACCAGCGTTTCCGGCAAGGAATGTGGCCTTGCCGCCACGGCACACTTGACCATCAACGTTGCTCAGTTCTGTGACTGTAGTGGGAAAGAGGTCAACAAAACAAGCTGAAATCGATGGAACAGAAGATCTTTGCAATCGGTGGTAGGAATTCAAACTTTACCCCACTTGAATGAAATAATTATCAACCTTGGATTAGCACATCAAGAACAGAACATCAAATCCACTATTAAGTTCCAGTACGATTAACCATCGATTATCCAAGTTAGAGGAATCTAAGAAATCACAAAAATTAAGCCGGTCTGGCACATAAGCATGGTTATGAATAAAAAAAATCTCTATATTGTCTAAAAATACATCATGGCAAATTCGGATCTGTGCAACAACAAGATGAGGAGAGACCTATCCAATCCGGACAAAGGGGATTACAAGTAAACAAAAGAAAACCGCATCTGTACAGAAGGAATAGATGGAAGGGGATTACAAGAAAATAAAGGAGAGCATTCTATTTTGGAGTCAACAAGAAAAGTGATATGCATCTCGATCGAGCCATACTGCTAGATCACCCGTACCAATGGAATAGATGGAACAAAATAAAAATCACCAAAAAAGTTCAAATCTGAAACTGATGAACAATAGCTAGGAGAAAAGCGCAAGTAATTGACGTGTGATACAGCCTCACCGACCGAAACAACGAAGAAAATGATTTTTCCCCTCCAGATCCGTGGACGAGGGCCTTGCCCTTGGCAGATCCGGTTTTCTGCAGATTGGAGTTGAGCCGCCGCCGGAGCAGGGAACCACCTAAGTGCTCTGTTTCTCTTTGCCTACAGACTGAACAGAAGGATTACATATAGAATAAACACATCCTCAATGTCAACCTTAATTTGTTGTTACGATCCACACCCGATACCAGCTACAATTACAAAATCAAACCTCCAAACCGATGCACATGTTAATTTTGTTTCCTTTTGCAGCGTCCACAAACGAGAATTTTATCTAGCACCATAACATCATATTCTCGGTAATCCTAGAATCAAAAAGGAGCGTCCCACACAGCCCAGATTGTACATCCATACTACACTGCTTGCTAATAATAAAAAAAAGGTTACGAAGAGCCGATGTCTGTGCAACTCACAATTCTAACTATGATAACTCTACTATGCTTCCCCTAGAAAGGGAGATGCCTCAGAACAAAATCCTGTTTATGCCTCGACACATCAGAAACTGAACTAAACTGGGAGTAGCAGTTTAAGCTCAACAGCTGCGAATAAAGCATGATTGGGACCAGGAAAAAACGCACCTCCTCGTCCGGCTGCTGGTAGCTTCAAAGCAGACCTCGTATCTCTGTCCATCTCCAGCTCCACGTCCTTCGCCGCCCTTCTCGAGCTCAAGAACTGGTGCACTCATAGAATCTTGGGATTCCACTGGAAACATCACAATCCCATCCACCGATGTGTGCTCCCCCCTCCTGCGACCAAGATCTAGCAGCATCAGTAGATGAACTTTGCAAAAGAACGGGAGAAGGAACTCGGGGGAAGAGAGACCATTGAAGCAATAGGAACATACCCGTCGAGCTCAAGTCCGTCCGTCGACATATCGCCGGTGGGGAATCGCCGCCGCGCCGCGCCTGTGTGAAATTACAGAGCAGCCGCCGGTGCGAGCCTTGTGTGGGAGAGAGGGTAATGTGAGCCAACCTGGTCGCGTGGATCTACATGCTCCACATATGTCACCGGGTCCATTTAGATGTGCTGTTTCGAAAACGTCATCCTGTACCGAAATGCCGGTCCATGCCAATGAGTGATCGAGCGGGCCGGGGGACAGGAACATTTGCTGGGCCGAACATCAATACGCCTATGCGAGGCTAGGTGTATCAGGGACTGTATTTCATCCACTAGGCCTGCCACGCTGCTGCAATGACATTGACTGATCCACAATCCCAAAGCCCATCCCGACGGACCAGATTATGGCCTGCCTGTAGCCCGGCCACCAAAAGCCCTCACCCTGCATTCGGGCCAAATCGATATGGAGCGAACGACTGCTCCGAGCTTATGTCAACAGGTCACGTGTGCGGAGATTCGTGCCAGGTATCTGACGGCTAAAAGAGTGTTCCCAAACTGACCTGTGGCACTTATCATTGAGAGCAACTAATTGAGGAGCGCTCGTTCAGGAGCCTTTCCAAGGAAACTTGGGGCGGGCTGAGAGCGCGTCACTTGGCGCGATCTCAGCCCGCCGCCACGTTTTGCACTTTGGGTACTCCCTCTGAATTTTTTTTCCGCACGAGTTTTTGGCTTTTTAGATTATTATTTTTTGACTTTTCGGGTTTTCACTGGTCTTTCCTAGCTTTTTGACAATGCAATTAAAAAAATACGCGAAGAAACGTGTTTTCTTGGCTTCCGCGAGAGACACGGTTTTGCTTTCACGAAAGTCATGGTTTTACTTTCGCGAGAGGTACGGCCATGCCTCTCGAAAACGAAAAAACGCATTTCTTAAAAAAAATCCTTCCGCGAGAGGCACGGCCGTGCCTCTCGGAAACGGATTTCAAAAAGGGAAAAAAATATGCTCATGGTGTGTTTTTTATATCCTTTTTTGTGAAAATAAAAGTTCGTGAAAACATATCAACATGAGATCTTGTTTTGAAGATCTCGATGCAAGGAATCGAACAGTGAAAACGGATCGAGATCTGGACGCATGGTTTACGAGATAAAATGTTTTGAATAAACGGATCTAAAAAACTTAAAGGTTGCAATAAGTGGCACACATGCAGCGTGCCACTTTTTTTGAACCAATAATAATTTATTCATTAAATAATAGCCAAGTCATTTTACAATGGAGTGAGAAATAAAGTCAGGGATAAACGATTCCTATAAAATAGAAGATTTATCACTAAAGGATTTTTGCGCTAATCTGTGTGCCACCTCATTCACCTCGCAGAAGCAATGTGAGCATTCAACGTTAGCAAAATCCGAAGCTAGATGCTTACACTCAGGGGCGGAGCTACGTACAGCTAGCCGGTGTCACTGGCATCGGGTGCAATTTGCACTTACTTATTGATTTAGTATGTAGCCCATTCAATTGTTTGATACGTAGGCATGTGTTTTTCTATTTGGACACCGGGCAATTTTAAGTCTGGATCCGCCCCTGCTTACACTCTAACTGCAGCAAGTCCAGCATGAGCATCCGGATTTTGTACTGATTCGACCACAAAGCTATTGTCTGATCCAATTAGGACCTTTTTGCATCCGATCTTTCCCGCTAAGTATAGGCCATTATGGATTGCCGTTGTCTCCGCTGAGTCAACAGTGCTAACCTGAGGGATGTATTAAGTTGTTGCAGCAATAAACTTCCCTTGACTGTCGCGGGCGATCGCACCTGTTGCTCCTGACAAAGTTTCAGCTTGGAAGGACACTTGTCATAACATAGGAAAATGAAAGTGATCTTTAAAAGGAAATACCTCTCAATTAATGATTTCGTTTATCATTGGGATGAAAAAAAAACTAAGTGGCGGAGCGAGACGAGCAAGAGAAGCAAGCGCTATTGGGCCCAACCCACCACGCGTTAACGGAGGAAATTCGTCGCGCAAGGCATTGAAACGAGACGCGAGGCAGGGCCCAACGGCCTCCTTCCATTTGAACGGACTCGGTCAGTCAGCGACGGATTTTTTTAAAAAAAAAATCGACAAGGACTTGGTCAGCGACGTCGACACCACTGACTGGTGGCTGCTAGTGCCAGCACTAGTAGTATAGTCCCAGGATCGGAAAAGTGGCGCCCAAAGCATCGTGCGTTCACTCTATACGGTCGGGTCAAACGCCAAAAGGTCAGACCACCAGTAGTACACACGGACGGGTTTTCAGCCAGCGTCACTCCCTATCCACGTCCCACCCACTGACCCACGCAGAGTTCGCTTCAAAATCTCACTGATCGAGCCGAAGACGGAGAAAATTCTCCCGATTCAGACGGTTTGCCAGCTTCCCCAGGTGGCCGGCGACTGCTCCCCCAAAAGCTTCTGTTTGTAGCTACACGTACGTACTTGCGGTCTGATGACTCACAAGTTGATCACACTTGTGCTAGTGGAAGAGTACGAAAGGAACAGCCCCTCGTCCTGGATCTGACCGCCACTCACTCGTGGATTAACAATGTGACTTTGCTCTAGGAATTCACGCGGTGTATATGAATAAATGACGAACTTCCACCGACCCCGGCGGTAATGACGGTGTTGGGGCTGCGATGGTAACGATGATGTGGGTAAGCGATGTCGGAGTCACGACAATGGTTGATGTAGTCGGTTCGGTCTGCAGCGGTGGGGATGATGATAAGCATCAGGTGGTGTGTTCGGTGATTTTTGATGGCGTTGGCCTTTGCATAGTTTTACTTCGTACTAGCTCTTTGTCAGAGCTGTGTTGCCCTTGTCGCGAGTGGCAGAGTGCTTGGCATAGACTTCTCTCACGCACCCTCTAGGCCTCTACAGGGTGGGTTGGATTGACGGTTGTCTGTTGTGAAGTCGGAATCGCTTACTAATGGAGAAGGGACGGCGATAACGCTTGCTCACGAAGAAGTGTTGACGGTGACATTAATGTGCTAGCTCGACGAGACCTTCTTTATACTGTTTGTATGGATTATCTCCTGTGTGCCCCTTAACGTATTGTGGCGTTTTTCACCTGTTTTCTGTTAACTAACCGCACAATTATCTTCTTAATTAATGGATGAAACAAATCTTTGACCTTCATTTAATAAAATAAAATAAATAAATAAATGACGAATTGACCAAAATTGCATTCCAGAAGTTCTCATCCATGGCGACAAGGAAAGAAATCACATCAACAATCCAGCATGCACGAGGCATGAGTTCGTGCGTGCAATCCAATGCAACTGCGACGGAGCTAAGGCACGGACGCCGTGCAGGCATCACCGCGGCCTCCGCTTCTTCCAGAGGTAGATTATCAGAGAGAACCCGCCGCCGCCGTCCCGCAGCTCGGCCTCCTCCGCCGTGACCCACTCGGCCACGGTCGCCACGCTCCCGGCCAACGACGACGCCGCGGATGTCGACGCCACGGACACCGTCGAGGACGAGTCGGAGCCCGTCCTGAACGGGCCGCGCCTCCAAGATCCCTTCATATCGCTCTCGCCGCTGCTGTCGGCATGGCGGCTCCGGAAGGAGTTCTGCCTTAACGCGTGCATGCCGACGTCTCCATCCTCGATGTCGTTGTCGTCCACCGGGTTCGCCCCGTCAGTGTCGAAGCGGAGGACGAAGACGGCGGCGGCGTCCGGGGCGAAGAGCCAGCCGTGGAGATCCCACGTGACGCGGACGGACCGGCCGCCGCGCGGGAGCTCGAGCCACTCGCTGCCGCGGAACTTCCACCGGAGGCGGCGGACCTGGAGGGCTCTCTTGCCGTCCACGGCCACCCACATGGCCGCCTCCTCCACGGCGACGGACACCTCGTGCTCCTCGCCCGCGACGGCTACGGTGGTCGTGTACGCGCCGCCGCATCCGGGAGGGTAGGCGTTCTCGCGGCGCGAGAGGAGAAGGCCCGCGGACGCCGCCGGCGAAGGCAACGACGACTGGAGGTCTCCAGCGGCCAGGGCGAGCTCGCCGTCGATTGACACAAGCACGAAGTACCCGGACAGCGGCTCCGGCCGGCGCGGCGCGAGGCGGGCGCGCGAGAGGTCCCACGAGAAGGCGACGGAGTGGCCGGACGCGCCGGAGAAGCGCTTGGACCCGCGCCGCCGCCACGGGAGCAGTGGCAGGAGCACGAACCGCGCGGGCGCGGCGGCGCCGGCGAGGCCGATGTCGACGGTCAGGACGAGGCCCAGCGCGGCACGGGACCACGACAGGTTGATCGCGCCGAGGTGCGTCCAGTAGACGGACGTCGCCGACGAGGCCTTGGCGGCGGAGGAGTCGGCCCGACCGCTGGCGAAGCAGGAGAGTGGCATCTGGTAAGCGCGCTGGACGCGGAGACGGTGGTGGGATTGGTTTTTGAGTGGACGACTCAGCCGGAGGTGGAGCCGGGAGTTGTTGCGCCAGTGAGCACGTGGCGGCGACTTGATGGGAAAGGGTGCCTGCCGAAGGTTAACGGGATTTGCTTCCATTTTTTCTTCTTTATTTTGGGTCGCTGTGGCCCGCACGGTACTCTATTGTGCCGTGTTTTTCCTTTTTAATTTCAGGCTTTCTAAAACACCCGGATTGCCTGCTTTCTACGTATTGTTTCTGTCAGGTAATAGTATCTTCATTTTCTAAAAAGAGGGAGTAATAGTATGAATCTTCTACCGCTTTGCCATCGCGCAAAATCGCACTCAACCTCTCGACCGTGTGATTTGCGACGATGCGGAGCGGAGAGCCGAAGACGACGGAGGAGATGAAGAAGGTCCGTGGTACATGAGGAGGTGACAGGGGAAAGGACTAATGCGCAGGGGGAGATTGCATGATGTGGCGGGGTTAGAGGGATGGATGACGGCATCGACATGATCGCCTTTGGTTTGGGTGAGGGCGGGGCAACTACGTGACGTAGTAATGGCGCCGGTTGTGAATGTGGAAATGACCGTGGGATTTGATCATTTGCCATAGGTTTCGCCACGGTTTTCATCGTCATTTATCTTTTGCATGCCTTTGCTAGAAACTTTACGATTTGCCGTTTTACCTGGTTCACACAATTTTTGTATTGCGTAACTATTATTTTTACGAGGGACTTTCAATCTATTCATCCTTAATCACGGCAATACAACGAACATCAAAAATAATAAAAATTATATCCAAATCCGTAGACCACCTAGCGACGACTATAAGCACTGAAGCGAGCGCAACTAAATTGACTAGCTAAATACCCGGACGTTGCCACCGAGTGGAAAAAATAGTATATGTTGTGGCATCAATGTAGAGGTACCTCAATTCTTTTACCACCTCATGAGAAGAATGAACATCTCTGTCTTTGCCGACCACCATTTAACTACCACAATGAGCCCGACCCAACACTCTTGTTTTGTTTTGAAACAATATCAAATTGCATTCACGTTAAAGATGTCAAAATGAACTAAAATATTTTTCATTGTAATATTTTGTTTGGATAAACCATTTGGACCACAATTCACATACATAAATCATATGCATAGCAAGCACATGTCATACATAGATCCATCTGCCACCCACACTTGGTCCAACCCATAATTACAAATTTACTCAAATATAACATACTCAAACACAACAGAAGCACTGCTCACTTCGGCTCCAACCCTTTATTCCGGAAAAATTCAGTACTTTCCTTATTATGAAGACAACTCAACTCATAGGAATTGCCAAATTATTTTTAGACATGTATTGATTTTATTGTCTGAAGAGTTCACCAAATCCTATATACCTAAGAAGTTCATCCCCACTATCTTATTTATCTTAACATACATCATATCCACCTCATCACATATGTCCCGCACATGCCACCTCTCATTTAAATGCACATGCAAGTCATCCACGTCATCAAGCATATGCAATCAATCAACTTTTCACTTTTCACCAGATGCCCGCCCTCCACAATCATCAAGCACCCATGCGACCATTCAACTTTTCACTTTCTACCATATGCAAGCCCTTCACATCATCAAAGAACATGAAAGCCCTCCACATAATATATTTTTTCAACAATAAATAATTGAACGTGAATGTCAGAAGACAATTTAACATGCATCCACTCTCCCTGTACCTCTAGGTTGAATGTGATGTGGTACTGTTCTCGTATATTCTAATTTTATTTTTGATAAGTTAATTGCTAAAAATATCGCAGTAACGCACGGGGCGTTATCTTGTTATTTTAGAGCTAGTGTCACTCTACAACTATCATGAACAACCGTAGAAGTACTACCTTATATGTGCACATGGATGCTAATGGGGCATATACCTACCGACAAATATTATCATTAAAGCATAAATGATAAAAACCATTCATATTGGTCCAGTTTAGATAATCTTAAGGAAAAAGGGCACTGAAATCCTAGTTGTGATTATTCACCGAAACACCATATGTCACACTGGTTCATAGTATTTTTCTTTATTCAAGCTCATCCATGGTTTTCCATTAAGTGCAACTTCTACTAGTATAACAATCAAAATATGGTTCAGCCTGTCACTGGTTCAAAGTGAGTGTTCCTCCTCATTTTGTAGATTTGTGGTCTCTTCAATTATTTAAGGATGAGCTGATATCCATAAGTCTCAACTCTCAACTTCACATTCCCGATGCCATTCTAGGATGACCCTGCTTTTCTCCTCGTTTTGCAGATTAGTAGTTTCATCAATTATTTTCAGGTCATCATATTGTTACGGTAAATGCAGCTAACCCAACAAGACATGACAATTGACATAATGGCATCATGCAAGAATAGAACATAATATAAACTGATTGAAAACAAATGTATTGTTCTCACCCTTCATGTACCGTCTCCTTCCCTTTTCCTGCTACATATCGATCTTCTTAGCCACAAGCTTCCTCATTGTAAAAATGGAGTGACAACATTCATTCAACAAGCATTTGAAGAGAGCTCTCCAAACAAAATATCCAGTTACCTACAATATAAATATTGGAAATTAAAAATCAGAAGCGCATTGAATTTCTCAATTTGTTTTAGAGCATCTCCGATTCTACCTAGGTGAAGAATTTTTTCACGTAAGTGATTAATTATTAGGGAATATTTCATAGCGAAACCTCATATGTATTTTCTTGTAGCATCTCGTTCATGGTGGAAACGATGGGTGCAACCAATGGTAAAGACTGCAATGAAAATAATTTTAAAATGAACTGCAATGTAGAAGTACAGATATTCCACAATACTTATTCGTGGGCTTGTTAAATACTCATGTGGAAAATAAATCACAGTATCACAACCATTCACCAAAAAATTGAACAAAGCTAGTTACACATTTAGGAACAAACCATTGTCAATGTAAATGTATCGAAGCAAAATCATCTCATTATTTGCGATAAAAAGATCTTTTGTTTACCTTTTTATTTGACAAGAATAGAGCAAGCAAGGGTGTACAAGATAGCATGTTGTTGGAGATTTGCTACAGCGGGGGAGAGAGGTAGCGCTATAGTTGTAATCTGAGTTGTGATGAACCGGCCCGCGTCCTCGATGGCGTCTCACACAGGACGTCCACAAGAGTGAGGTAGCTACCGGGGAGGGGCTACTCTCTTAGAAGACCTCGAGGTAGGTGCTACAGGTGTCCTGCACGCAACCCTCCAAACCCCGTTGCCAAGAGGTTCTCCATCTCCACGACCTTCTCATAAATCCATCCTTCCCTCACTTTCAATTTACTACTACCGATCTAGAACCAAGTTGACTGCAGGAATAATCACCGCCTACCCCACACAATTCATGGGTTGTGTGGCTAGCCGGGGTGAGTGTTGGCCGCAGTGGTCGTGGCCAGCTAGGGGAGGACGTGGGATGACAGTGATCATGGATAGTGAGCAGATGGTGTGCGGCGGCACAGAAGAGAAGCGCAGGGAGAAAAGGTATTTGGGATCAACCATGGCACTAGGGAAAGGGATGAGTCTTTTTTGCAAATCATTTTTATCCTCAAACCTGCATGAATGAAAGGAGGGGCGTGTCAGAGGACGAAAGGTAAAGGGGATGACGGATGAAACAAAAAAAGTGAACTACATACACCAACTCGCCTTTTAATAGTAGAGAAGAGACGACAAAATTGTCCTCCAAATCAATCAATTGATGTTGTCCTCGCCACCACAACTAGTTGCTCTTCGTGTCGTGCTTTCCTGCTAATCATTGTGCTTTGCTCCTCTCACCATCGGGCGCCTCCAAGTCGGGCAACTGCACAAAGCAATGTGTTTGAGGCCGCCATGCCATGGGTACAACAACAATAGACGACAGAGCATCACTTCAAACGAGCTTCTGTAGTCTTCCAATATCAGGGCCATGTTGCTCCTATGGTGGCGCTTAGAGGCCACCTGCTCAGCTCCATCTCTAGTGATCTCCTCATCAAAGGTGTAAGGGTTAACACCTTCTGAACTGCGGTTGTTGTTTCTCCTCTCCCCAAGAAGGTGTGCCTATGCCGTCGGCCAGGGCCGACCCTGAGGGGGGGGGGGGCGCCCTAGGCCCCCAATGCATTTGTTTCCTATATATATGTGTGTGATGTTTAACCTGTCGATTGATTCTCCAAAAGGAAATAAAAATTAACTCATCGATTAATTATCGGCTTATCGCACGTCATGTAGTCTTTTGGGCTTATACTTTCCCTCCCCAATTGGCAACAAATCGGCCATGCCATTGATGATGGCGCCCCGCCCGCTTGTCTAATCATGATTTTCGGCTGCTGGGCCTCATTAGTGGAACTATGTAATGCGGTTTCCAGATTCATCAATCTTATCTTCAACGCATAGTTTCACTTTCCTTCACTTTCTATGTTCTTGTTAGATCATTCATTCGTTTCCTAAAGATCCTCGTACATATCTCTTTCTCACTCCTATTTCTTGTATTGATTGGGATTAGAAAAGAGAAACTTCGCCTTTTGTTCGTGAACCTCGTATGCATCAGCAAAATCTTGCGATTACTAATTTTCTAGCCATCCAGGTACCTTGTCCCATGCCTTTCATAGCACTTCTTTCTAATTAGCAGCGCCCTTAATTTCTTGCATCATATGTTGTGTGTTATTTAGCAATATTGCTATTTATTTCACAAGATGCTATCAAGAAAGAATGCATCTGATAATGAGGAAAAAATGGGCATATGAGTTGATTGAGTCCAACATGAGTTGTTAGCATTTTATTAGAGCGGATACAAGTGTTCTACCGATTCCCCGCAAAAAACAATATTTCTACTGCTAGGAATTCCCAGGAGTTAGCTTTAGTTCTTGTTCAAGAACAACTAGTGAAAACTTTAGGAAGATAAAATTTGAGTAGGCATGTAAGTGTTACTAATTTACCTAATAGAAAAATATATATATGTAGATTTACAGGATCGATCAACTAGAACTGTGAATGTTTGTGACCCCAGTTTAATACTCAAGAAGACAAGACACCACAAATCAATAGTGTACCAAATATTTATTTGCAGTTGAAATAGAAAAATAAATATGCATATGTTTATGTGGCTTCATGGCCCCTCCGTGTTGTGTTGCCCTGGGCCCCCGAAATCTCAGGACCGGCCTTGCCGTCGACTCCTGATGAACTCATCTACCCAAGCTACGAACCATGCACCGGGTTAAAGATCGCCGAGAACACCTCGCATGGCATGCCCAGGAGGAGGCTGAACAAATAGAAAGTCGCCATATGAGCAAACCGGTCATTGCACGTCGAGCCCGACCATCGTGCGTAGTGCCGCCTTCTCATCTGTACTTCTTCGCCCTCCTCTAGCACCCTGCTTGGGGAGGTCCAAATTTTACATGCTCACATGGGATCATCGACCTCACCATCCTCATGCTCAATGACAACGATGACATGTGGGCCGCTCCTTCAGTCGGGTGAGCAACAAGGACGATGTGGGTAGAGGCACATCCACCTGTGCCAGAGCAGCAATGGTGGCGGGACCTATGGCTCCGGCTCAGGTCTTCCACGTTGAGATCCCCTTCCCAGCCGCCGCTGCTACCTCTACTCTGCTTGCTGGGATCCCCACACCTCCTCTCCGCCTTGTCTATGCTCCCTTCCACCCAACATTTGCATTTCTTGTCCTACAATCCCTTCCTGCATAACAATACAAGCCATGACATCAAGAGATAATATTGTCGGTGAGAGATGGTCTTGTTCGAGCCGAGGCTCAGCAGGGCAGTAGCATTTTGGACATTTTATAGTGGGTACATCTTGTCAGGGGAAACTCAAGTTTCTGGCAAAGGTGTAGCATAGGATCAGTCATCAATGACAATGAAAATAGGGGCTAATTATCAAAGCACAAAGATATCTAGGGCAAAAAATCAGCCCCCCTCAACAACCGGTTTGGATAGGTAAGGGCAACTCCAACATCATTCAACTAACGGACGACACCAAATGTCCGCGGACACATACATGTACACATGTGTCCACGGACAGCGGTCAAGGAATGCATCCAACCCACCGCACCAAATGTATGTCTTTTCTCCAAAAGAAAAATAGAATAAAACTAAACAAAATGTCTGCCATGCATCATCACTTTGAATCATCAATCAATACCAATTCAACCATACATTTAAATCCTAAAGCGCCGGATGTTCAAAAAGTTTTTAAATTCATTGATCCCAAATTCAAACATACTCCTTGAAAGCTGCCTTCGTCTCAAGCTTCATCTCCGTGAGTTTGAACTTCATAGACACCTCTTGTTTATCCCATTGCTTTGACTATTGAGCTTCATCCAACAATGCGTCAATGTGAATGACTTGCCCTTCATCCTTTGTACAACGTGCATGCGCATCCGGACTATATGATGACATGATCAACAAGTTGCAACATTGAGTAAATCAATGAATTGATGACACATTAAGTAACAAGAAGCAAAACTTACTTGCTATATGAGTGGCACACCATTTCGCCACCTTCTTTCCACTTGTACAATCGCACCATAGTACTTCATGATGGCGCTTTGAATGGTGTACCATCGATGGAGTAGCGACTTTGCATTGCAATCATGGATCACATCAAATTGTAAGGCACACAGTGCTTGTGCTCATGAAACCAATGAATATTTTGCCCAAACATCGTGCCCTTTTGCTTCATGCCTACAAACTCCGCACTTGTGGCCAACCATACATCATACAACAATTCATCCTCCCTCACCGAGTAGCCTGCCATCGTGCTTACTTCATGGTAAACAACTAGAATGTAAAAAATTATTCTCAATGGCATTTGGTCGAACACTTGCTGGGCGTGGTGTCTATGAGGGACAATGTTAGAAGAGGAGAACGATGCGTGGGATGCGGCCGGATCCGACATGCAACAACGGTGAAGTACAATGCGCCTGGGTGGAGCAGCGACAACCGGTGGGTGCAATACAGAGGGGAGGGGCGAAGTGGGGGAAGTGGAGATAAGAAGGGTTTTGGGTGGACCAGGTGTGTCAGAGTCCGACATGGGCATGTCTGGACTCCTCCAAATCTCCCACAAGTTTGCTTCCGGTTTGAGAGACTTTGGACATCCAGACAGGGTCGCAGACGTTTGATGCACGACGTTGAATAGGCAAAAGTGTTCGGGCTGTGTGATCTAGACATTTAGGGGCGATTTGATGAACCAAGTTAGAGTTGGCCTGATAGGACAATGGATGGAAGTTGACCTGAAGGTTGAAGACGAAGATAGGTCGTCTAATCGATTGTGACTAAGTTTTGTTGGACTTTCAGATGGTTGTTGTTTAGTTAGTTCTTATCTTCTAAGAGAATAATAATTTATTTTGATACTTAGACTATACAATTCTTATCTCCGTTTAGAGTTTATAGAGCTCGTTTGGTAGCCTAGAACCTTGACACGACTTGTTCAATATTCAAACTAAGACTTACATAGTTTGGAAAACACCTATCGCCTTGTTAATTAATTAACTTGTAAAAGGAAAACACATGTTGTGCTCTGTTTTTTCTAAGGGGCTTCATTGTACTTTGGATGTACGTACATAGCTTGTTCTTTCCTGACAATGTGACGTGTTGTAGCTTTCACAAAAAAAGACGAACAAGTAAACGGAGTACGAGTGTGTTTTTTCCCCAAAACCCTAAAACGCTCTAGCGGCGCTCAGGCGATTAGGTTTTTGACCGTGGAAACCAGGGTTCTGCCCGGAGATCCGTCGCCGGGGCTGATCGTACGTGCCTGCAAGCGCGGGCCGGTGGCTGCTGCCAACGCCTTTATGGGGGCGGGAGGGAAGATGACGAGCAAAGAGGTCGGGAGGCCAAGAAGAAACTAGAGGAAGCTTTGGGCAAACTTGATATATCAGAAGAAGAAGCAACTCCCCTGGTGATCGACGATCGGGTAGATGGCGGGCCGGTGAAGTGGCTATTGGCGGGTAAGGTTCTGCACAGAAATCACTTCCCCATCCAGACTATCACCAATGCGCTCCGACCGGCGTGGGGCAACCCATGGGGACTAAAGTTCAGATCAGTTGGTGTCAATATGTTTGTTGCTGAATTTGAGAATAAATGTGATAGAGATCGAGTCTAGGGTGGATCACTGTGGCACATTAACAAAAACGCCGTGGTGTTAGCGGGGTTTGATGAAAGCATGCGGCCAGACGAGGTCAAATTCGATCGTATGCAAATCTGGGCTAGGGTTGTTAATCTACCATATAACCTTAGAGATGAATCTTGGTGGTTGCCCATAGCTAAGCAGATGGATAAGTATGCCCAGTCTATTGTGTTTGATCATAATGTTGGTTTTCTGCGAGCACGAATTTCAATTGACGTTGAGAAACCACTTAGGAGATGGATCCTCATTGATTCTGCCAGGAGGAAGAAGGTGGACATGTATGATATTCAATATGAACAAGTTCCCTATTTATGTTTCTCCTGTGGCAAGTTGGGTCACTCAGATCTCTATTGCCCAACACCGGGGTCCCGAGATGTGAATGGTGACCTTCCGTTTGGATACTGAGAGCGCCCGAGGACTACAGGAAGCCGGCGTCTTCAGAGAATCCTCCAGGGAGCATAATGCAAGTAGCAAGACTAAAAATTCGAGCACTGCCAAAGAAGCTGGAGAGGAGGTGAACTCACGTGTAAAGACAAGCAGCATCATAAACGCAAGGAGGCTCCAAATCAGGTGTATAGGCCAGTTGCAAAAACTACGCTACTGCTTATGGATGGAGGTGCAGAGACTGATACGTCCATTTTGCATCATGCTTTTATGTCAATATTTATTGCATTATGGGCTGTTATTACACATTATATCTCAATACTTATGGCTATTCTCTCTTATTTTACAAGGTTTACCATGAAGAGGGGGAATGCCGACAGCTGGAATTCTGGCTGGAAAATGAGCAAACATTGGAAACCTATTCTGCATTGCTCCAAAAGTCCTAAAACTCCACGAAAAATGTTTTTGGATTTATTAAGAATTATTGAGCGAAAGAAATACATCAGGGGGCCCACACCCTGTCCAGGAGGGTGGGGGGCGCGCCCCCTCTACTGGGCCCCCCTGGTGGCCCTCCGATGTCCATCTTCCGCTATATGAAGGCTTTTACTGTGGGGAAAAATCGTGGGCAAGCTTACGGGACGAAACTCCACCGCCATGAGGCGGAACCTTGGCGGAATCAATCTAGGGCTCTAGCAGAGCTGTTCTGCCGGGCACACTTCCCTCCGGGAGGGGAAATCATCACCAACGATCCTCTCATCAGGAGGGGGTCAATCTCTATCAACATCTTCACCATCACCATCTCCTCTCAAACCCTAGTTCATCTCTTGTATCCAATCTTGTATCCAAAACCACAAATCGGTACCTGTGGGTTGCTAGTAGTGTTGATTACTCCTTGTAGTTGATACTTATTGGTTTACTTGGTGGAAGATCATATGTTCAGATCCTTAATGCATATTATTACACCTCTGATTATGAACATGAATATGCTTTGTGAGTAGTTACGTTTGTTCCTGAGGACATGGGTGAAGTCTTGCTATTAGTAGTCATGTGAATTTGGTATTCGTTCGATATTTTGATAAGATGTGTGTTGTCTTTCCTCTAATAGTGTCATGTGAACGTCGACTACATGACACTTCACCATTATTTGGGCCTAGAGGAAGGCATAGGGAAGTAATAAGTAGATGATGGGTTGCTAGAGTGACAGAAGCTTAACCCTAGTTTATGTGTTGCTTCGTTAGGGGCTGATTTGGATCCACATGTTTCATGCTATGGTTAGGTTTACCTTAATACTTTTGTTGTAGATGCAGATGCTTGCAATAGGGGTTAATCATAAGTGGGATGCTTGTCCAAGTAAGGGCAGTACCCAAGCACCGGTCCACCCACATATGAAATTATCAAAGTACCGAACGTGAATCATATGAACGTGACGAAAACTAGCTTGACGATAATTCCCACGTGTCCTCGGGAGCTCCTTTGTCATTATTAGAAATTGTCCAGGCTTATCCTTTGCTACATAAAGGATTGGGCCACCTTGCTGCACTTTATTTACTTTGTTTACTTTTTACTCGTTACTATTTATCTTATCACAAAACTATCTATCACCTACAATTTCAGTGCTTGCAGAAAACCTTATTGAAAACCGCTTATCATTTCCTTCTGCTCCTCGTTGGGTTCGATACTCTTACTTATCGAAAGGACTACGATAGATCCCCTACACTTGTGGGTCATCAAGACTCTTTTCTGGCGCCGTTGCCGGGGAGTGTAGCGCTTTTGGTGAGTGGAACTTGGTAAGGAAACATTTATATAGTGTGCTGAAATTTTTTGTTACTTGTTACTATGGAAACTAATCCTTTGAGGGGCTTGTTCGGGGCATCTTCGCCCTGACCAGTAGAGCAAAGAGTTGCTCCTCAACCTACTGAACTTTATGAAAATGTTTATTTTGAGATTCCTTCGGGTATGATAGAGAAACTGCTAACTAATCCATTTGCAGGAGATGGAATGTTGCATCCCGATTTACACCTTATCTTTGTGGATGAAGTTTGTGGATTATTTAAGCTTGCAGGTATCCCCGATGATGTTGTCAAAAGGAAGGTCTTCCCTTTATCTTTGAAGGGAGATGCATTGACATGGTTTAGGCTATGTGATGATACGTGATCTTGGAATTATAAGCGATTGAAGTTGGAATTTCACCAGAAGTTCTATCCTATGCATCTTGTTCATCGTGATCGTAATTACATATATAATTTCTGGCCTCACGAAGGAGAAAGCATCGCTCAAGCTTGGGGGAGGCTTAAGTCAATGTTATATTCATGCCCCAATCATGAGCTCTCTCGGGAAATGATTATTCAAAAAATTTATGCTCGGATTTCTCTTGATAATCGCAACCTGCTCGATACTTCCTGTACTGGTTCTTATATGCTGAGGATTATTGATTTCAAATGGGACTTATTGGAAAGAATTAAATGCAACTCTAAAGATTGGGGTTCCGACGATGGTAAGGTGTCAGGTATTGATGTCTACTATACAACCTTCTTCTTGTAGACGTTGTTGGGCCTACAAGTGCACATGTTTGTAGGACAGTAGCAAATTTCCCTCAAGTGGATGACCTAAGGTTTATCAATCCGTAGGAGGCGTAGGATGAAGATGGTCTCTCTCAAACAACCCTGCAACCAAATAACAAAGAGTCTCTTGTGTCCCCAACACACCCAATACAATGGTAAATTGTATAGGTGCACTAGTTCGGCGAAGAGATGAAGATACAAGTGCAAAATAGATAGTAGATATAGATATTTGTAATCTGAAATAATAAAAACAGCAAGGTAACTAATGATAAAAGTGAGCGTAAATGGTATTGCAATGATAGGAAACAAGGCCTAGGGTTCATACTTTCACTAGTGCAAGTTCTCTCAACAATAATAACATAGATAGAACATATGACAAGCCCTCAACATGCAACAAAGAGTCACTCCAAAGCCACTAATAGCGGAGAACAAACATAGAGATTATGGTCGGGTACGAAACCACCACAAAGCTATTCTTTCGGATCGATCTATAAAAGAGTTTGTACTAGAATAACACCTTAAGACACAAATCAACCAAAACCCTAATGTCACCTAGATACTCCATTGTCACCTCAAGTATCCGTGGGCATGATTATACGATATGCATCACACAATCTCAGATTCATCCAACCAACATAAAAGTAGTTCAAAGAGTGCCCCAAAGCTACTACCGGAGAGTCAAGAACGTGTGCCAACCCCTATGCATAGGTTCATGGGTGGAACCCGCAAGTTGGTCACCAAAACATACATCAAGTGGCACATGATATCCCATTGTCACCACAGATAATCACGGCAAGACATACATCTAGTGTTCTCATAAAGACTCAATCCGATAAGATAACTTCAAAGGGGAAAACTCAATTCATCACAAGAGAGTAGAGGGGGAGAAACATCATAAGATCCAACTACAATAGCAAAGCTCGGGATACATCAAGATCGTGTCATAGAGGAACACGAGAGAGAACACGAGAGAGAGAGAGAGAGAGAGAGAGAGAGAGAGAGAGAGAGAGAGAGAGAGAGATCAAACACATAGCTACTGCTACATACCCTCATCCCCGAGGGTGAACTACTCCCTCCTCGTCATGGATAGCGCCGGGATGATGAAGATGGCCTCCGGTGATGGGATCCCCCTCTGGCAGGGTGCCGGAACAGGGTCCCGATTGGTTTTTGGTGGCTACAGAGGCTTGCGGCGGCGGAACTCCGGATCTATGTTCTGTTCTGGAAGTTTTAGGGTACGTAGGTATATATGGGTGCAAGAAGTACGTCGGTGGACCGAAGGGGGGGCCACGAGGCAGGGGGCGCGCCCCAGGGAGGTGGGCACGCCCCCCACCCTCCTGGGCACCTCCCTTCTTCCCTGACGTGCACTCCAAGTCCATCGGGTGGCTTTCCTTCAAAAAATAACTTCTCCAGTTGATTTCGTTCCATTTCGACTCCGTCTGATATTCCTTTTCCTCGAAACACTAAAATAGGCATAAAACAGCAAATCTGGGCTGGGCCTCCAGTTAATAGGTTAGTCCCAAAAGTAATATAAAACTGTATAATAAAGCCCATAATCATTCAAAACACATAGTAATATAGCATGAATGCTTCATAAATTATAGATACGTTGGAGACGTATCAGCATCCCCAAGCTTAATTCCTACTCGTCCTCGAGTAGGTAAATGATAAAGGAAGAATTTATGAAGTGTGATGCTAGAGGTGCACATATTTGATCAATGATAATTGCAATCGCCTTTTCTAGCATGATAATATGTCATAACAGTAGTTCATCTCATAAAACTTTTCACGAACTAGTAACAAGCAATTCACATGTTAAAGCATAGACCATAAACCTTCTTGAAAACTAGCAAACTTCATTCTTAGTCATCAAAACAATTGCAATTCATCTTATTTTCAGGAATAGCAAACTCCACATACTCAACTATCATATAGTCTTCTACAATTGCTAACACTCATGCAATACTTGTGGTTATGAAGTTTTAATCAGACACAGAGAAAGATTGGGGCTTATAATGTTGCCTCCAAATGTATTCACCTTTGGGTGATGTCAACAATAATAGTTCATGCTAATGTACATCTAATTGGATATATATATTAGGATCACCCTAACACAAAGTGCTTGCCAAAGGATAAAATGAAAAAGGGAAAGGTGAAGATCACCTTCACTCTTGCATAAAAGTAAAAGATAGGCCCTTCACAGAGGGAAGCAGGGATTTGCAGAGGTGCCAGAGCTCGATCTTTAAAATAGAGATAAATAATTTTGAGATGTATGATCTCAATGTCAACATAACAACCAAGAGTTCCCAATATCTTCCATACTACATACATTATAGGCGGTTCCCACGCAGAATGGTAAAAGTTTATACTCCCCCAACCACCAACAAGCATCAATCCATGGCTTGCTCGAAACAACGAGTGCCTCCAACTAACAACAATCCTGGGGGAGTTTTATTTAATTATTTTGATTTGATTTTGATCTTTTTGATCATGGGACTGGGCATCCTGGTTACCACTACTTTCTCGTGAATGAGGAGCGGAGTCCACTCCTCTTGAGAATAACCCACCTAGCATGGAAGACACTGACGGCCCCTAGTTGCTACATGAGCAATTCGGGCATACAAAACAGATTATAATTTGAAGGTTTAGAGTTTGGCACATGCAAATTTACTTGGAATGACATGTAAATACCGCATATAGGTAGGTATCGTGGACACTCATGGCAAAAACTGGGTTTAAGGATATTGGATGCACAAGCAGTATTCTCGCTTAGTACAGATATTTAGGCTAGCAAGGGGAGAAAGGCAAGCTCAACATGTTTGAATGATCCATGACAATATACTTTAACTGAGATGCGAGAAAACATAACCCATTACGTTGTCTTCCTTCTCCAACATCAACTCTTTAGCATGTCATACATAATGAGTGCTCACAATTATAAAAGATGTCTATGATAATATATTTATATGTGAAGTCTCTCTTCCTTCAATATTCTTTCATGAATTGTTCAAATGACTAATACAATGCTTGCTAACCATCAATAAATTTACAACCTCTACTTCTTAGATGTGAAGTCATTACTCCCTATGGGATAAGAAAATGAAACATATATAAATTCAGATTTATGACATTCAACTCATTCAACCATTTACTCATAGGATATAAGTGAAGCACACGAATAAATGAAAAACTACTCCAAAAAGATATAAGTGAAGATCAATGAGTAGCTAAATAATTATGCAACTATGCAAGGACTATCTCTCATTAAAGAATTTCAGATCCTGGTATTGTATTCAAGCAGCAAGAAAAACAAAATAAAATGACATTGCAAGGATAGCACAACTCATGTGAAGAAGCAAAAACTTAGGCTCAACCGATACTAACCGATAGTTGTTGAAGAAGAAAGGTGGGATGCCTACCGGGGCATCCCCAAGCTTAGATGCTTGAGACTTATTGAAATATTGTCTTGGGGTGCCTTGGGCATCCCCAATCTTGAACTTTTGTGTCTCCTTAATTCCTCTCATATCATGATTTCTCTTCTTTTTATCAAAAGCTTCATTCACAACAAACTCAACAAGAACTCGTGAGATAGGTTAGTATAAACCAATGCAAAACCTTATCATATTCTACTGTAACAAATCACTTAAATTATTATTCAACATTGAATACTAAATGCCTCTGCATATTTGATACTCCTATCATCAAATAGAATCATTAAACAAGCAAACATATGCAAACAACGCAAACATAACAGCAATCTGTCAAAACAGTACAGTCTGTAAAGAATGCAAGAGTATCAATACTTCCCTGACTCCAAAAATTATGAACTAAAATTCCCACTGTAATAAATTTATCAGAGCTCAATACGCAAAAAGATTCAACATTAGACCATTCTCTGATTTTTCTAGGGAATTTTTGCAACAGCGGTAAACTTTCTGTTTTCAAACAGCAACATGCAAACTAGCAAAATAAGCATGCCAAAGGCTATCCTTGACTTTTTTATTGAAACTAAAGAGGCAAAATACAATTCTAACTAACAGCAAGAAAAAACTAACAAAATAAAATGACGCTCCAAGCAAAACACATATTATGTGGTGAATAAAAATATAGCTCCAAGTAAAGTTACCGATGAACGAAGACGAAAGAGGGGATGCCTTCCGGGGCATCCCCAAGCTTAGTTGCTTGGTTGTCCTTGAATATTACCTTGGGGTGCCTTGGGCATCCCCAAGCTTAGGCTACTGCCACTCCTTATTCCATAGTCCATCGAATCTTTACCCAAAACTTGAAAACTTCAACCACACAAAACTCAAAACAAAACTCGTAAGCTCCGTTAGTATAAGAAAATAAAACCACCACTTAGGTACTGTAATGAACTCATTCTAAATTCGTATTGGTGTAATATCTACTGTACTTCAACTTATCTATGGTTCATACCCTCCGATACTACTCATAGATTCATCAAAATAAGCAAACAACACATAGAAAACAGAATCTGTCAAAAACAGAAAAGTCTGTAGTAATCTGTATAAAACGTATACTTCTAGAACCCTAAAAATTATGATATAAATTGCTGGACCTGAGAAATTTGTCTATTAATCATCTTCAAAAAGAATCAACCTAAAAGCCCTCTCCAGTAAAAAATGGCAGCTAATCTCGTGAGCGCTAAAGTTTCTGTTTTTCACAGCAAGATCACATAAACTTCACCCAAGTCTTCCCAAAGGTTCTACTTGGCACTTTATTGAAACAAAAGCTATAAAACATGATCACTACAGTAGAATAATCATGTGGACACACAAAAACAGTAAGGGTAAATATTGGGTTGTCTCCCAACAAGCGCTTTTCTTTAATGCCTTTTAGCTAGGCATGATGATGACAATGATGCTCACATAAAAGATAAGAATTGAAACATAACTGGAGCATCATGAAGAATATGACTAGCACATTTAAGCCTAACCCACTTCCTATGCATAGGGATTTTGTGAGCAAACAACTTACGGGAACAATAATCAACAAGCATAGGAAGGTAAAACAAGCATAGCTTCAAAACTTTAAGCACATAGAGAGGAAACTTGACATTATTGCAACTCCTACAAGCATATGTTCCTCTCTCATAATAATTTTCAGTAGCATCATGAATGAATTCAACAATATAACCAGCACCTAAAGCATTATTTTCATGATCTACAAGCACAGAAAATTTTCTACTCTCCACATAAGCAAACTTCTTCTTTATAGCATACGTATCATCACAATAATCATCATAAATAGGAGGCATGCTTTCATCATAGTAAATTTGCTCATCAAAGCTTGGGGGACAAAAAATATCATCTCCATAAAACATAGCTTCCCCAAGCTTGTGGCTTTGCATAACATTAGCATCATGGATATTCAAAGAATTCATACTAACAACATTGCAATCATGCTCATCATTCAAAGATTTAGTACCAAACATTCTATAGATTTCTTCTTCTAGCACTTGAGCACAATTATCCTTTCCATCATACTCATGAAAGATATTAAAAAGGTGAAGCGTATGAGACAAACTCAACTCCATTTTTTTGTAATTTTCTTTTATAAACTAAACTAGTGATAAAACAAGAAACGAAAAGATTCGATTGCAAGATCTAAAGATATACCTTCAAGCGCTAACCTCCCCGGCAACGGCGCCAGAAAAGAGCTTGATGTCTACTATACAACCTTCTTCTTGTAGACGTTGTTGGGCCTGCAAGTGCACAGGTTTGTAGGACGGTAGCAAATTTCCCTCAAGTGTATGACCTAAGGTTTATCAATCTGTAGGAGGCGTAGGATGAAGATGGTATCTCTCAAACAACCCTGCAACCAAATAACAAAGAGTCTCTTGTGTCCCCAACACACCCAATACAATGGTAAATTGTATAGGTGCACTAGTTCGGCGAAGAGATGAAGATACAAGTGCAAAATAGATAGTAGATATAGATATTTGTAATCTGAAATAATAAAAACAGCAAGGTAACTAATGATAAAAGTGAGCGTAAACAGTATTGCAATGGTAGGAAACAAGGCCTAGGGTTCATACTTTCACTAGTGCAAGTTCTCTCAACAATAATAACATAGATAGAACATATGACAAGCCCTCAACATGCAACAAAGAGTCACTCCAAAGCCACTAATAGCGGAGAACAAACATAGAGATTATGGTCGGGTACGAAACCACCACAAAGCTATTCTTTCGGATCGATCTATAAAAGAGTTCGTACAAGAATAACACCTTAAGACACAAATCAACCAAAACCCTAATGTCACCTAGATACTCCATTGTCACCTCAAGTATCCGTGGGCATGATTATACGATATGCATCACACAATCTCAGATTCATCCAACCAACATAAAAGTAGTTCAAAGAGTGCCCCAAAGCTACTACCGGAGAGTCAAGAACGTGTGCCAACCCCTATGCATAGGTTCATGGGTGGAACCCGCAAGTTGGTCACCAAAACATACATCAAGTGGCACATGATATCCCATTGTCACCATAGATAATCACGGCAAGACATACATCTAATGTTCTCATAAAGACTCAATCCGATAAGATAACTTCAAAGGGGAAAACTCAATTCATCACAAGAGAGTAGAGGGGGAGAAACATCATAAGATCCAACTACAATAGCAAAGCTCGGGATACATCAAGATCGTGCCATAGAGGAACACGAGAGAGAACACGAGAAAGAGAGAGAGAGAGAGATCAAACACATAGCTACTGGTACATACCCTCAGCCCCAAGGGTGAACTACTCCCTCCTCGTCATGGATAGCGCCGGGATGATGAAGATGGCCTCCGGTGATGGGATCCCCCTCCGGCAGGGTGCCGGAACAAGGTCCCGATTGGTTTTTGGTGGCTACAGAGGCTTGCGGCGGCGGAACTCCCGATCTATGTTCTGTCTGGAAGTTTTAGGGTACATAGGTATATATGGGTGCAAGAAGTACGTCGGTGGACCGAAGGAGGGGGCCATGAGGCAGGGGGCGCGCCCCCACCCTCGTGGGCACCTCCCTTCTTCCCTGACGTGCACTCCAAGTCCATCGGGTGGCTTTCCTTCCAAAAATAACTTCTCCAGTTGATTTCGTTTCGTTTCGACTCCGTCTGATATTCCTTTTCCTCGAAACACTAAAATAGGCATAAAACAACAAATCTCGGCTGGGCCTCCGGTTAATAGGTTAGTCCCAAAAGTAATATAAAAGTGTATAATAAAGCCCATAATCATTCAAAACACATAGTAATATAGCATGAATGCTTCATAAATTATAGATACGTTGGAGACGTATCAGGTATGACACCTAAGTTCGATTGTGTTAAATCTTTTATGGACACCGATGCTTTTCGTGGATTTAGCGCTAAGTATGGACTTGACTCTGAGATAGTAGCTTCTTTCTGTGAATCTTTTGCTACTCACATTGGTCTCCCTAAAGAGAAGTGGTTTAAATATAATCCTCCTGTTGAAGTGAAAGTAGTTGCACCTATTACAGTTGAAGAAAATACTATCACTTATAGTGATCATATTGTTCCTACTACTTATGTTGAGAAACCACATTTTCCTGTTAGGATAAAGGATCATGCTAAAACTTCGACTGTTGTTCGTAAAAGTAATACTAGGACTTATACACCTCCTGAGCAAATCAATGTTGAACCTAGTATTGCTATGGTTAAGGATCTCTTGGATGATAATATAGATGGGCATGTTATTTATTTCTGCGATGAAGCTGCTAATATTGCAAAACCAGACGCTAAGATACATAGACCCATTGTAGGCATGCCTGTTATTTTTGTTAAAATAGGAGATCATTGTTATCATGGCTTATGTGATATGGGTGCTAGTGCTAGTGCAATACCCTATGACTTATATAAAGAAATTATGCATGATATTGCACCCGTTGAATTGGAAGGTATTGATGTTACTATCAAACTTGCCAATAGAGATACTATTTCACCAATTGGGATTGTTAGAGATGTTGAAGTCTTGTGTGGGAAGGTTAAATATCCTGTTGATTTTCTTGTTCTTACTTCCCCTCAAGACGACTTTTGTCCCATTATATTTGGTAGACCCTTCTTGAACACTGTTAAAGCTAAGATTTATTGCAAAAAGGATGTTGTTACGATTGGCTTAGATGATATGACTCATGAGTTTAATTTTGCTAAATTTCATGGACAACCCTGTGATCGAGAATTATCTAGTAAAGATGAAATAATTGGTCTTACTTCTATTGCCGTGCCTCCTACTGATCCGTTAGAACAATATTTGCTAGACCATGAAAATGATATGTTTATGAAAGAAAGAAGCACTACAAAAAAAGACACATCCGTGACATTTTGGGCTGAACGAATTTTTTTCTGTCATACATATGACACTTCTATGATGATAATTGTGATAAAACCCGGTATCATCATAGATGTGGTGGGCTCCTACTTCTATGACAAAAAATCATGACAGAAAATGGGCTTTTCGTCCTGGGCGGGCCGGAGACGAAGCTGCATGACATTCTTTGGGCCGTCCATGACGGAAAAAACCGTGGTAGAAGCGAGGGCGGGGAAAATTTTGGGGAGTTCCCGGTTACGGTGGGAGGTCGGGGGCCGAGCGATGCGCGTTTTTCTCGTGCACGTACGCGCGTGTGTGCGAGGCGTTGGCTCTAACTGAACCCGAGCGAGGCGTTGGGCTCTAACTGAACCCGAGCGATTGCACTGCAAGCTACGCGTTACTGAACCCGAGCGATCGATCCATGGCAGTTAACTGAACCCGATCGAGCGATTCCTTTGCTACTGCTGCTAACTAAGGCCGATCGATGCCGCCTCTCTGGATGAATAGTGAGC
>NC_041393.1:56770531-56790033 GCF_002162155.2 Triticum dicoccoides | reverse complement strand
ACCCGTGGTGTGGAGGGCTGGATGAACATGACGACCCCGTGGAGGGCTGGATGAACAGTAAACGGTGGAGGGGTGCCCGTGGAGGGGTGGATGAACATGACCCTGTGGTGTGGAGGGCTGGATGAACAATAGACGGTGGAGGGGTGCCCGTGGAGGGGTGGTTGAACAGTAGCAGGTGGAGTAGCGCGCGGTGGAGGCTGGATGAACAGGAGCCCGTGGAGGCTGGAGGAGGTCGACGGTAGCCCGTGGAGGTTGGAGGAGGTCGACGGTGGAGATGAACAGTATCCTGTGGAGTCCCGTTTTGCGGTACGCCACACCCCTCCCGATCAACAGGACCCCTGTTTCGACCGTAGGAGGTCCGTTTCGTCCGTTTTGCGGTACGCCACACCCCTCCCGATCAACAGGACCCCCGTTTCGACCATAGGAGGTCCGTTTCCTCCGTTTTGCGGTACACCAGACCCCTCCCGATGAACATGATCCTGTTTTGAACATGGCCAGTCAAACACAAGGTCGTTTCCTCCGTTCTGCGGTACGCCAGGCCTCGTTTCCATTGCCTGTTCCGTCCAAGCCCTCCCGATGAACTCGACCACGCATTCCATTCCGACCCAGCCGGTTGGCTCCCCATGAACATGACGAAGATGTTGTTTCTCCGTTCTAACCCAGCCAATGTACACGAGCCCTGGCCGTACGTATATATGCGCGAGTAGGCATTCGAGACCCCGCCCGTATGTACACATACGTGGCCGTATTTTCTTTCCTGCACCCTGGCCGCTGTACGTACGTGTACATGCTACGTGCGCGCCTCTACTACGACACGTGTGCGCCTCTACATCCACCAGTATACATGTACGTACACGTTCGCGACCAGAATGACAACGCTACGTACGCTTCGACCAAGTTGGTCCCGACTGTCAGGCACTTCCTTGCGTGCGAAGATGTAGCTGGTGGGTCCCAACAGTCAGGGGGAAACGTTTTTTTCGCGAAATACGGTGGCCTGTCCGGTGGGTCCCCGCTGTCAGGTGGAGGAATAATTATTTTGCACGTAATAAGGAGGCACTTCCTTCCTGTGGTCGTGGACCCAGCTGTCAGCCTCTCCATGTACAGTTCACGTCCGATGGAAGCCGTTCCTTGACCACGTTGACCACGCCGCGCCGAGAGCACCAGGGCGGTGGATGACGGCGAGGCCTAGGAAGGGGACGACGCGGAGCCGGGGAAGACGCGACAGTGGATGCCCATGCGTAGAGGAGTACGAGGGTTCACTGGTTCGCTAGGGTGTGAGGCTGCCATCGCCGCAGAATAACAGGGGGTGTGGGTGAGTAGAGGGATGGCCAGGCCAGCGGTGGGAGTAGTAGGCGGCGGTGAGGCCTCCACCGCATCGCAGTCGGCCACGGGAGGCAGGAGCACGAGGCACGACCGGCGCTGGTTTGGGCGGCAAGAGCAAGAAGACCAGAGGTTGAAGAACCACTACAGCCATTGGATGGACATCGTATGGTCACTGGAGCTAGAATCGTGCATATGACTAAGTTAACAAAGCCCTCCGTCAGTGTCAACTTAGTAGGCCCACAAGTCAGCCTGCCACAATACTGGGTCCCAGCTAACAGGGGGGGTATTCATTTTTTTGTGCGTAATAAGGAGGCACTTCCTTGTGTGCGAAGATATAGCTGGTGGGTCCGAGCTGTTAGCGGCGGTAACGTTTTTTCACGAAATACAGAGGCCCTTTTGGTGGGTCCCTGATGTCAGGTGGAGGAATCATTATTTTGCGTGTAATAAGGAGGCATTTCCTTGTGTGCGGTCGTGGACCCAGCTGTCGGCCTCTCCACGTACAGTCCACTTCACATGCATGTCGGTCGTTGACCATGTTGACCAGGCCGCGCCGAGAGCACCGGGGCGGTGGACGACGGCGAGGCCTAGGAAGGGAACGAGACGGAGGCAGGGAAGACTCGGCAGTTGTTTCCCACATGGAGGGGAGTACGACTGTACGAGGGTTTACTGGTTCGTCTGCCGTCGCCGGAGAATAACAGCAGGTGTGGGTGAGTAGAGGGATGGTTAGGCCAGCGATGGGAGTACGGTGGGGCGGTGAGGCCTGCGCGGCAGCACAGGCGGCCGCGGGGAGGAGGGAGCATGCAGTCCCGCCGGTGCTTGTTTGAGCGGCTGGAGCAGGAAGAGCAGAGATTGAAGAAGCACGACGGCCGTTGGATGGAAATCCAACAGTCACTGCTTGTGCGTCAACCTTTTTTTAGGAAAGCCTCAAATCTGTGGAAAATAGCATACAGCCCATCTGCCGTTATTTCTAATAATTTACAACCAATTTGCTAATTCTTAAGGGTTTTTTGGAGCCCATATTCTTTTTGTTAGCATTACAGCCCATATTGTGGCCACGGTTAAAAAATTATACGAAATTTTGCATATTTCGGTGCGGTCCGAACTGTTTTTAGTCCCAAAATTTCGAGTCACATTCAAACTGATTTCAAAAATAAATGTATATCAATATAAAGTCCAACAAATTGTCCACGCATAAAAATCAATGCAATTTATAATCTCGAAATGAAAAAAAGAAATTTGGAACTAATTGCCAGTTTGATGTGTTTTAAAAATGTACAACCCATTTCTCATTACTGATAGGCCTTTTTCTCGGCCAGCCGAATGAAGCTCTCCTCGTCTTGAAAGATTTACAGCCCAACAGGCCTGACAAAGAGACTTACTTGGCAAATCACAAAAAAACTGGGTTGTGGCCGTGGACCCAGTTGTCGGCCTCTCCACGTACAGTACTCTTCCGATGGAAGTCGGTCGTTGACCACATTGACCACGCCGCGCCGAGAGCACCATGGCGGTGGACGACGGCGAGGCCTAGGAAGGGGACAACGCGGAGCCGGGGAAGACGCGGCAGTGGATGCCCATGCATAGAGGAGTATGAGGGTTCACTCGTTCGGCTGCGGTGTGAGGTTGCCATTGCCGCAGAATAACAGGGGGTGTGGGTGAGTGGAGGGATGGCCTGGCCAGTGGCGGGAGTAGTAGGGAGCAGTGAGGCCTCCGCGGCATCACAGCCGGCCACGGGAGGCAGGAGCAGGCGGCACGATTGGCGCTGCTTTGGGCGGCTGGAGCAAGAAGACCAGAGGTTGAAGAAGCATGATGGCCGTTGGATGGACATCGTACGGTCACTGCACCTAGAATCATTCATATTGACTAAGTTGACAAAGCCCTCCATCCCCGTCAACTTAGTGGGCCCAGCTGTCAGCCTCTCCACGTATAGTATAATTCCGATGGAAGTCGTTCCTTGACCACGTTGACGACGCCAAGTTCCTTTGCATGCATGCGTCCATGGGCGTGGTGCGTCCCCACTGTCAGCCTCTCACGTACAGTCATCTTTGCAGCGATAGCCTGGCCGGCGGTTGGGTAGCGCTTCGCAGGATGCGTGCTAAGCAGAGCCTCTAGCCGCCGGAGGCCGGACCAGGCGGTCCCGGCGACACTGGAGGAAGAAGACGAGAGGTTGAAGGTGCATGCCTGGAAAGAGTACATATTGCTACTGACTGTCTGAGAGTCGTCCAGGAAATCAAAGCACCAAAGAACCTTGGTGGACATTGTATGGTGTTTCATGAGATCAAAGAACGAAGCAATTTATTTAGGGCTTGTCTTTTAGTCATGAACAGCGCGAATGTAATGAGGAGCCTCATAGACTAGCATGTATGGCTACGTCTCTTGATATAGGTAGGCATATGTGGCTTGATGCACCACCTGCTCATTTATGTATCCCTATAAGCATTGAACTTAGGCAATAAAGTGCGCTGTGATTCTCAAAAAACAAAATGCTGGCTCGTTATATATACAATGTTATGTTAGAAGGAGCAATTAATATCAAAGAATAAACCGAAGAGGCACATTTTTTATATATAATTAATAAATTAACGAGTTATTGCTCAAAATAAAAATGAGTGCGTTATTATTAAATTGGTCCTTAAAATCTTCGCAAACTTTTGTACGCAATCACCAGGATTTTCCTTGCCTGTGAGTCAAAAACAACCAGGATTTTCCTTGCCAACTTCCGTTAAACATTTACTTTTATAAGTTAATAACACGTGGGATGTTTTTATAATGTATATATAAGTCTCTATAAAATATACGATAATAGTAATAATATAAATATATATAATGTGGTTAGAAGGGAAAACATAAATTGGACACAGCATTATTATTCTTATATATAGATAAATAGAACAAACACTTGCGTTTTATTAAAAAATACATTGGGCTGTCGACCTTTAAGAAAAAGCCCATCGGCCGGTATGGACCTCAAAAAATAAGTAGAAACCATTGTCTCCGTATGTCGTGGGCTAGGCATGTTAAAATACAAAACCTAGGCCTAGCTGATACTTGTTCGCCCTCTGGAAAAAAATGATACCAGACCCCGAGTGAACTGGATTAAAGAGGGGGCCGGCGGCACGACTGAAGAAGCACATCAGGAGCGATTTTTTTCTTCAGTGGATGGCTCTCGATAGCGTTTTTTTACTTGCCTCTGCACCATACAACTTGTATTTTTAGCCTCCCAGTCTGTTGAGGTGGACCAGGAGCCCATTTGCTGGGCGGGCCAACCTACAAAAACCAGCACTCGATTTTTCATCAAGCCCCAAAAACAACGCAGTACTATGTTTGTTTTGAGGCCGAAAACATTACGGCAGGGGTTGAGCAGGGGAGAGGGGAAGACAGAGTAATAAAAAGATTAAAAAGAGCTGATGCGCCGTTGCTACCCTAACAAAGCAGGTGCAATTCTTCTCAGGAAGAAGGTGTGCCGTTGACACCCACACGTCACATACCCCACAGTAGGCATACTAACAAGTTCACACACAAATACAACAGAAAAGGTAAACATTCGTATCAAACTCAGGTTCACAGGACACATTCATATTCATAGCCAACATTCACTATCAACAACTCAAAAGATTCATATATACACAAGCTCAGCATATCTATGCATCCAAATGATTGATAGATCACACGACAAATTCATGCATAATTCACAAAAAGATTCAGATATACACATGTTCAGTGTGTTTATGCATCCAAATGATTGAGATCACAACCAGTATGATCCATGGACGAACTTTAATTACCTAGGGTACAGACTGGTAAATGGTGTTCAGTTGGAGGTACTTCTTGCTAAAATTAGTTCTTGTACGAGTAAACTTTTGAGTACATAAGAGGCAGCACAGATAATCTGAACTTTGCTGGTAGGTTTATCCTCAAATAGTGGCCTTGTGCCGAGCGAGGTTTGAGCAACTTGGCCACTACTTTCATCCAACTAGTTTACTGGCTCATCTTGGTCCTGTAGCTTGCCAAAATTCTACATTGCAGACGAGAAAGGAGGCAGTTGAGAAAATGAACCACCAAAATTTTTGTGCAGTTCAACTGAAATGGAGCATCCCTGGTGTGCAGACTGATTAAGTGCCAGATGAATATACGCGTCAACCAACTTGTCTGGAATCTTTAGACTCCGTGCCATACAATTTGCTACCATATCTGCCGATAACCAAAAGGCACAAGTTGGGACCAAAGACTGGACTTTGTTCTTCTGGGCTATGCGCCAAGCAATATTTTTGGCGTTCACTCTCCTAATACTTGGGAGTTTGACAACTGGTTGACGCCGGTTGATACTCGAATGAATATAAGCAATTCTTGTCAACATCGATGCTTGTCTGAGTGAACTTTGGAGTACATGGCAGCAACATAAGTATCTGTCCATCTGATCATTTTGTGCAGTTCTACTGAAATCACCCAATACAATGATTTGCTTGCGAGTTCAGGCTCCAAGTTACTCCTTTATAAAATCGGCAAACAGTAGCACAATACGAAATTACCAATACATGACAAGCACAGTAATCAGGATAAAGACCAGTACCAACCTGGGTGAGGTAGCATATCAATTACTATTTCCTTTCACTGGACAAAGCGACTGACATGAAGGGAAGGAAGCGATCGAGGCAATGAAGCACCCAAAGTTTTTGTGCAGTTCCACCAAAATCGAGCATCCCTGTTGGCACATATATTGAGAGAGTGAGATTACTGTAATAGTGGGACTAGTTGATGAAACATACACTAACAAACAGAAGCACCCTCATTATCTTAATGGTAAAGTTAGCAACATAGTAGTCTTTCTTAAAGAGAGGTATCAGTTTATTTAATCAGTGCCAATTAGCTCAACACTCAGAACATTGTCATGTATCATAGGTTGCAAAACTTTAACGTGCAAAGATAAAGGAGTTTCTCATGACAGTAGCAACACAGTAGCACAATACATATATAGGTACAACAAACTAATATGGCCGAAGGCCTTAGGCTGGTACCAACCTGAGCAAAATATGCTTATTCAAGTAATTCCAGAAGAGATGATAAAGCACTCACTGGAATCACTCAATAGTATATATTTTTTTGCACTTCAAATGTATGGTTGAAATAACTCTTGTTTACCAGTGGTGAGATTATATCGAAAGATTATCAAGAACTTCTAGCAGAGTTAAAGCACTGGCTCGGATACAGTTCATTGTATTCTCTAGTGCAGTTCCACTGAAATGTATGATTGGCACAACATGATCCCTGTTTGCACAAGTAGGAAAAAGGTGAAACCTTCATTAGCTTAGTGAGAAAGGATAGAAAGACAATAGCATCATTATGTCATGACACTACCAAGATTCCCTCCCTTCTCCACCACATGATTCACCTCCAGATACATATATACACATACATGATTCAGCATAGGGTGCTACTAAAGATTTGTTTAACTCTGACGGGAAAATTAGGCAGCAATAAATTAGTGCTACTTAAGTACTCTTGATTAATTAAGTGACCTTGCAGGAGAGACGACAGAAGTGGAAGGGCTCCCTGGAGGATCGTCTCACATGTAAGGGAGACATTGTCGGAGCCCTTGAATGGCCTCGAATGAGGCCTCGGCTTCAGCAAGATCAACTTGGCACTGTTGATCGTGTAGAGCTGGGTCAGACATGCATCTAGAATCCGGTTAATTAGTATGATGTGTCGTTAAGCCAAGTACTACTATGCTGCATTTCTCTATCTATCTCTACTCTATTATCTATTACTCTTATACTCTTACAAAAAACATATTTGGTGATCTTTTTGTTAAGTGCATCTCGATGTTACGTGCAACGAACGAGCATCTTGCTAGTCTTCCAAGTAAATTAAGACTAGTAGCAACACTGCAATACAACACCACTAGCAAGATGTCAGGATAACATAGGACGGTACCATCGTGCGATCTTCTTCATTTCCTCCTCCTCCTCCTTCTTCTTCTTCTTCTTCTTCCTCTTCATGCTCTCTTTCTCTTTCTCCTCACCAGTTGGTGAAACCAAGTACATGATTGGCCTTCTAGTTCAGAATTGGTTTTGTCAGTGAGGGAGTACAAGTGTACTAGTAAAAAATAGCATTATTTTCTCATGGCAGTCGGAAAATAGAGATGAACACATGCATTAAATATCATTCTTACCTAAAGGAAGGTTATGGCACCAATATGGATGATGAGGATTGGAACATAGATCTCCCTTTGTGCAGTTCCACCGAAATGAACCAACTGTTCCATTCTGACATTCCAGTTAAACAGCACAAAAGTCACTTCTTTTAAGAAGAGTTTTGTGCAGTGCACCAAAAGGTCACAACAGCAACCGGGTGAATTGGATATCCCTATTTGCACAAAAAGGTACAGAGGAAACAGTCAGAGTCTCAAACAATTACAGGCAAAAACATTTGGCTAAACTTGTCGTGGCTTATAACAGTGGCATGGCTTCATTTTTACCAGGGACATTAGATTAAGAACAGCTAAACATTTGGTATAAGGGCATGGGACAGTGGGTGCACCAGCAGTCCAGCACCATGTACGTAAACAGGGGCATAAAGTGGCGATTCATAGTTTGTTCCCCCGAGAAACAAACATCCAAGAAACATATCTGGGTTGGTCCCATTTTTGTTCACTCTAGCCACCTACTCCTATGTGTGGATAGCAAATCTAGTCCTGGTCATACCACTGTGTACAACATTACCCCTATATTTCCCTTTTCGACCAAGATACCAGTTGGATGACCAATCTGTACTACTTTCACCCCCTTTCATTCCTGTTTGTACCAAGTCCGATGTACATACTAAATTCCCCCACCCCCACTTTATTTCTTGTTTGAACCAAGTACTCCCTCCGTCCGCAATTACTTGTCATCAAAATGGAAGTGTCTAGAACTAAAATACATCTAGATACATCCATTTCAATGACAAGTATTTTCGGACGGAGGAAGTACAAGATTCGACTCCATGAAGTAGCTTTACCTCTAACAATAGAAGAAGAAAAACACTAGGTGACGTTGGACCATCCGATCGAGAGGGGCTGGGAGGTAGAAAATGATGTACATGCAGTGACGTAGCGAGCTGGGGAGGTAGAGCTAAGGCGGTTTCGAACAAAGATATACCTGAAGGTCGTCGGGATGTGGATAGGTGGGCGGCGGGAGGCCGGATCCGCCCACAGACAACGACGAAAGGATCGGAGGACCTCCCGCGCCGGCACTCGGCCAGAGATAACGGTGCGGCCGGCAGTGGGTCTCCTCCCTCGCTATCGACGACGGCCTAAACGCTGCCCCTCCTCCCCTTCACCGGTGGAGGGGGATACGTCCGGATCTGTAACCAGCGGTGAGGATAGAAAGCCTGTGTTTTTTAAGGGAGAAAGACAGTGTTACTACCCCTATCTTGTTTAGATCTGGAGAGGATGAGAGTGTGTGAATAGAGAAACCCTAGCAAGAAAGTGCGGAGGCTCCAGCCTATATATACGTAGTGGGGTAGTTTTCCTTTTTCACTCCATCAAAACAATCGTTTAAAATTGTGTACTACTACATGCCAGGTCGCAGTTTTTTTTAGTTGTTGATTGTTTTTTGAGATAGCTACCCACTTGTTCCAAGTGGTGTTACGGTGTGCCAGGTCGCACTTTGTATCGTTCAAGTCTGGTACTACAAGTCCCTCCATTAAATGAACAACCACCCCCTCGTAAAAATTGTGAACAAGCCCATGGCTAAAATTAGCGGAAACGTGGGTTGCCCCAACATGCATTATTATTTATATTTTCTACTCCACATGTCATAGACACAAAAATAATGTGTCATAGACACAAAAATTGTGGCAAGATTCCCTTAGGTAAGCCAAAGTGTGTCTAACAATTTGAGCAACTCAGGTTAGGCAAGTGTGGCAAGTGTGGGAAAAATAATGTGGCAGCATAAGACAAACATAGTCACAATCCAAACAGCCCCGTAATTTTTTGTGACATGCATGAAAATTTGGTTAGTTAAATTTATAGTCAAAATTTGGCAAGGTGCATCAAATCAACACATGCAAGTATCAAAAGGAAAGTCACGGCATGCATGCATGCGTTGTACTCCCTCCGTTTCCAAATATAAGTCTTTTTAGAGATTGCAACAAGTGACTACATACGAAGCAGAACATGTCTATGAAATGTGTAAAAAGACTTAGGCTGGCCATAGTGGGGGTAACATAAGTAGTATCATGCACTTGGGACTCGCAAACATGCTTATGTGGCAGACAATTAAAGAAGAGAGAGATGGTTATAGTAACATAGGTATATACCGTAACAAAATAAATGTGATGCTACTATGTGTCATGCATGTCAATAAATGAGACCACCTATGATACTAATCTATGATACTATGCACTATAGAGATAGTAACATAGACTAGTAACATATGCATGTTACTAGTCTAAGTTACTCCCCACTATGACCAGCCTTATATCGAGTGCAGTGCTTTGATGTGTCGCGTCAACTCGTACAAACCGAGAAATTTGATTACTACAATGCCCTCTCCCTCACGGACTGAGCTCCGATGCCTTAATTGCACCTGCCTTTGGCTGCATGATAGGAGGGCCAACCACCTGTTGGGCCCACTAGTCATAGACGCAAAGGTAGGAGCAGTAAGTAGAAGCTTTCATTACATGCTATCCCTCCCGCACGAGGTGGACGGACATGCGGCAGTGGATTCAATACTGTAGAAGTAGGAGTAACATCATTGTTCGTCTTCTCGAAGAGGCGAAGAGCCAAGCGCAACCGGAACGTGGCAGTTGCGAACACTCGCGTGGTGCGGTGCCTTGGA
The DNA here is from genome assembly GCF_002162155.2 of Triticum dicoccoides. Taxonomy (NCBI): domain Eukaryota; kingdom Viridiplantae; phylum Streptophyta; class Magnoliopsida; order Poales; family Poaceae; genus Triticum; species Triticum dicoccoides. The sequence goes on along the minus strand of NC_041393.1, from coordinate 56,779,894 downwards.
GCACGCATGTAGGAGTAGTAGCCAGGCTCTTGCATGAGACAAAATTGCTATTGCTTAACAATTAAACTCCATCATCCATTGGTTAATACTCATTCTGCATAGGTCCACGTGCTTAGCACCGTTTCCTCCTGGGGTCACCAATGTTTATTTGCTAATTAATGGCACTGCTTGCAATGAACTAGCCATTGCAAGTCATTAAAAGCATGCACACCTCTCATCTCTTATTGGTTGATATGTCAAGAAACAAGAAACAAGGTAGAAGTTAATGCATCGCGCCTAAGTGTTTTGGGACTATTTGGTTTTCGTAAGATGACTTACACACCTAGACGGAGCGAGTAGTATAGCCCTCTAAACCAGAAAGGAGTATCTGCCTTTCTAGAGGTTTCAACAAGTGACTAGACTACACCGCGTGCAGCCGTACAGTAATCCCTCCCTTCTATAGGGCTCAAATCTAAATCTCATGAACCAAGGCATTTTGCGATTGGAGGAATGTATCTCGTACTACTTTACAAAACTACCCTATTTAAACTAATGCATTAATTATGTAGTTCTCTCATTTTCCTCTCCGCCTTGGTCGCGGTGCACAATATTGAGCACTCCTATATGACTAGCCGCTCTATCTACATGCGGGACATTTCAAAGCATCCGGGCCCGCGTGCCATCCACCAAATCACAGCGAGGTGCTACAGTCGAGACTCACCTGTCACCCCGGTGTGGCCGTCATATCACAAAACTCACATCTTTACTAGCAGTGGTAAGGTGGCCTTCGAGTTGGACTGGACGAAGCAACCATCATTTCACTAGAACGCTCGTTCAAGCCCTTTCTTCCCTTTCTTAAAGAAAACCCCACTCCAGGCTACTCACTTCTGCCATTTTTCTTCTGTACCGACGAAGGAAAGGTGGGCAAATCAGTTATGCTGCTATATTTTCATTCCAAGAATCTTCTTTTTGCGAAGCACCAACCGATTCTCACATCCTATTCTTTTCCCGTTTTCATTGCGATTGTGGTTTCCTTTCGATTGCTTTTTGTTTGTCAGTTCATTGATGGATCCTGGAGCACTAGGCAAAGAGTTGCCGGTGGAAAACCCACTGGAGACAGCGATCTCTAGGAAGCGAGCACCGACCAACGAGTTGACCATGTTGGCGGGCCACCCATGGAGACGAAGAACTCCAAGAAACAAGCACTGGCCAAAGAGTTGAGGACGTTGGCGGATGAACTCCTCAAAGAAAGTTGGAAGAACAGCAAGGGCCCCACCGTGCCTACCCCAGGAACTCTGATTGCCACCTATGTGAGGCTCAAGACCGAGTTTGAGGAGATAGTCGCCGTCGAGAAGCAGTATTCCCCTGGCAAGGTGATGGGCCCCATCGAGGACGAGGAGATGGCCCCCGGAGGGATGAGATCCCCCGGTGAGCTGCACAAGGTAAAAAATAATGGCTTATTACCATAGTTGTGGTTTTTGATTATTTGCAATGTGCTTGCTAATATGTTAGGGTTGTGCAGGTGCCGGTGGACGTCCTTGATGATTCCGATGTCGTGGCCCGTCCTGTTGGCATCGCCCCGGAGATCAATTCCGATGCCGCTGTCCATCCTGTGGAAATCGCCCCAGAGATCGATTCCGATCTCGCGGTCAGTCCTGTGGACATCGCCCCAGAAATCGATTCCCATGCCGTTGTCCGTGCTGTGGTCATTGCCCGAGAGATCGATGACAAGAAATAGTTGGTCACGCTTCCTTCAGGGTAGTTTGCATTGCCCTGTGTTTAGTTACCAGAACGATGCGTGTTATCAAACCATCTTAGGGCTAGTGCACTGTCTTGTGTGGGCGGATCTTGCTACTTCTGTTTGATAGTGAATCATGCGATGAATCATGCGAACCCTCTCCGAGTTATGGAAACAGATGTATCCTCACCATCTTTTGATGTAATATATGGCATGCTTAGATGTAAGTTTGAACTGTTTATCATATCACTAGGGCTTGTTTCATGATTCTTGGTGTTAGTAGGCTAGCTACTGTGCGAGCTATAGTACTTGCAAAACACTCACCAAAGAGAAACATTGGGGCTGATGAGCTCGTGGTACGCTTATACTTGTCCCTCGTTGATTGACATATAGCCCTAGCTCCTAAAATTGTAGGCTTGGCGGTCGATCAGACAATAGTCGACACGGATACATTCAGGCCTCATTTGGTTCATAGGGTAGGAAAATCGTAGCAAAAGTACAGAGAACGTGCAGCACAAAATCATAGAAGTGCAGAGACGTACTCCCTCCATTCCAAAATAGATGACCTAGGCGGGCTAGTTTGGCCTAGTGGGTTTCAGTGATATGACGTGGTACAGTGCCGTCCAGTCTTCGCGTGTGGTAGCAGTATTGCGGGTACAATAAGTTTTCTTGAAGAAGCGGAATTCAACAAAGTCATGATGGTTCCTTCGTCCGAACAACTTACAGTGGGAAAGGTTGGGCCTGTGGTATGACCGGGGTAGACCAGGATAATTTTGTGCATGGCAGGTGGACCAGGATGGTCGACGTCCCACATGCCGGCGAATGAAAGTATTATTTCCTTTATAGAGGACGAGCAACGAGTATTCATTGTTTATTTTTTATGAAAGCTACTGTCTCCACTGTTACTCCTTGACTTTGTCAATGCCTCTCTCTCCTCCACATAAGCGGGGACTACTTGCTATGCATGCGACGGGTAGCTAATGTCTTGAGGGGCCAGGGCGGTCAGAGCGGGCTCCGGAAGCGGTTCGGACTCCAGCATGGCCCACCTCACATTATCACCATATATTTCTTGGAGTCCGTGCGCGGTGGGCGGGCGATCTCTTCTCCCTACCCCATTTCTCTCTTCTCAGCCGACACCCGCCGAGCGATTAGATTTTGGCTATCGACGGTTTATTCAATTACAGTCCCACATGTCAGTGAAATTGCAAGACAACGTGTGTCCCCTCTAATGAGCGGCGTGAGAGCCGGACTGTCGGGGGTGCGACGCGTACGAGTCGTAGGTGTGTTGCCTTTTCCTTTAGAACTTGCGAAGCGTAACATTTTCGTGCGATCGGTCGATAAAATGACAAGGGCGGTGCTTTCCCGCTCGTTAGGCGGGCTAGTTCGAGTGATATGACGTGCTACAGTGCCGTCCACTTGCTCCATTTTTATGTAAGCAAGATAAAAATGGAGGACTGTTAGCGATTATAGCATGATAGTTAGGGCATCTTCAGTGTTGGCCCACAAATTTACACCGGCATCTATATGAACTAACCGGACGAAATTCGTGCAAACAAAGCAAATTTCAAATTAACCGGATGAAATTCATTACATTTCGAAAACTTTTCCTACAAACTGGACGAAATTCATTACATATTTCACACAAACCGTACTAAAACCTATTGTAAACCTAATCTAAACAATCGTCGGCGCCCGACCACCATGTCCGGCCATGAACCTGAGAAAGCCGGCAAATGCCTTTGCCTCCTCCTCATCCGCCTCGATAACCTCCTCCTCCGGAGCACAAGGTTCTGAAGATTTCCGCCTCCACGTCGCCGTCAAGCGGCTAATCGGCCGCTGATGTTTACCCCACCAAGCTTGGCGTCGACTGAGCAGAGTAGTGGTGGCCTTCCCGAGACCAGAGCGGCGGCGACCTACCGTGTACTACTCTTCCTCGCTGCCGGCTGCGCCCGCGCACGCGCGCCAGCTTCGTGGTCATGGCGGCGGAGGGCGGCCGGGGGGGTGCCGGTGATCTCCTTCCTTTGCTCCTGCGATAGTACGTCGAAGAGAGCTTTGGAGCGCGCCCGGAGCGGAGCCGCCGATGTCCCTCGTCTGCTCCTGCGACAGTACATCCAAGAGAGCTTCGGAGCGCCAGGAGGCCATGGTTGGAGTGGTGCCGACAGAAGGAAGGGACCGGAGGAGAATAAGTGTGGGTCTTTGGATATGGCTGGGAGCTGGGGCTCAAGTTAATATAGCGGGCGAATGGCAATGACCCGTGGCAGACGGATGGACAACTGGCGTCGGAGTAGGTTCGTCCGGTGTGAATGCGGACGCTGCTTCAGTGACTTAACTGCAGATGTGTTGGGTTACTGACATGTGGGCCCAACGAGCATCTGGCCCGCATGTCAGTGACACACCAATTTCACCTGCAGTTAAGTCCGGTGAATGTGGCATTGACATTCTAGAGAGACGGTGACCGTTTCAGGCGGGAAGCGCGCGCTAGCGATGGAAGGGGTTTCGGTGTGCAGGGGCACTAAGATCGGTCGCTCACGATAGTACATACTCCGTACCATACTACCATAGTACCCTCTCTAGCTAGGCTGTTTTATAGATTGTCGTTGTGATGGACGATATACATGAGCAAGGTGGTCTGAGTATGACCGTTGGTGTTGAGCCAGGTGAATACATGCTCGGTGTTCGTGTAGGCCTCCATCAAATGTCTAAACAGTAATGCGAGGCATCGCCGGGGCGCGCAGGTGATGGGCTCGCCGTTTGTGTTGCGCCATGAGCAAGACTTTGATTTAGAGGGCGACGTGCATGCATTAGCATGCTTTGACAGCGTGAGCGTGAGTGTCTGACGCGAAGTATTTCATTTTCATTTGGCTGACCAGGGTGCATTGCAGCAACGAGTCCGTGGTTTGATTCCCCGCATACGCATAATTTTGGTTTTTACAGTATTTCTTTCTCCATTGACAAGTAGGTCCGCGTAGATAGATAAAGAACAAGAGCTTATGAGGCGCATGCGGACTGTTTGACTAGTCAACCAGACAAATATGGAGCTATACGCTGAGCCAGTGACCGTATAATCACCATATCTCGTATACAATGATCAAAGTGAGCTATCAAGACAAGTTCGATGACCGCCAATGCATTTTACTCGGTAATAAATGACCAGGATTGAAGGGGAATCCAAATTTGCTTCGTCTTCTGTCCTTGAGCTCTTGACAAACCAATGCATTATACGGTTATCCGGCCACTCCACCCCAGAGCTCTCACCAAGTGTCGTTCATGCCACCGCGCCGCACACTAACCGGTAAGGCAGCGATGGCATCCCACCGCGCTGAGTTCCTCGCCTCCTACGACCGCACAAAAAATGGTAGGGAAGCGATGGCATCCCGCCGTGCCGAGTTCATTGCCGCTCGCGACCTCACAACTATGTGGGAGGAATTTGAAGATGCCAAGGCCGAATGGGCGGTAGAGCAAGAGGCGTCCAAAGCCGCACAGAGGGAGCGGAAAAGTCAGAAAGCACTCAAGAAAAGATAGGCCCGCCGCCGCAAGAAAGAAAAGGACACACGCGCTGCTGCGGAGAGGTCGGCGGAGATCCAAGCACGGTGGGGTGTCGCCGACAAATCCGGGAAGGAGAACGACGGTGTCTGGCTAGCATGTGAGAAGTAGTAGTACTAGAGTAGTAGTTAGTGTGTGTGTCTGTGTCTGAGTACGAGCATGTATCAGTACTACTAGTTACTACTCCCTTCGTCTAGGTGTTTAAGTCATCTTACGAAAACCAAATAATCCCAAAACACTTAGGCGCGGTGCATTAACTTCTACCTTGTTTCTTGTTTCTTGACATATCAACCAATAAGAGATGAGGGTGTGCATGTTTTTAATGACTTGAGACTATCAAACACGACATGCAGTGGTTAGTTCATTGCATGCAATACTATTAATTAGAAAATAAACGTTAATGTCTCTCGTTTTCCCCTCTTCCTTGGTCACGGTGCATAGCCTAAGATGACTTACTCACCTAGATGGAGGGAGTACTGTAGTTTTTAGAGCAAATTACCAGTACATTAGCCTGCACTAAATGGAAAAATTCCTATCCTATGCATCAAATGGCATCTCTTTCTCTATAGGAATTGAGATGCATGTCATCTCACTTCCTATGATTTTCATATTCCTATAAAATTCCTATCCTAGGAACGAAAGGAGGCCTCTGGTTGGAGTAACTACTGTAGCTAGCAGTACTGCTGGTACATTAGTTTTCTTCAAGAAGCGGAATTCAACGAAGTCATGATGGTTCCTTCGTCCGAGCAACTTCAAAGTGGGAAGTGAGCCTGTGATTTGACAGCTCATTAGTCATTGTTAGTGCGGCGCGACGACCTGGGTGACTCTCCCTTGGAGTTCTGCGTGCATGGCAAGTGGACCAGGATGGTCGACGTCCCACATGTTGGCGAACGGAAGTATTCTTTCCGATATGAGGAGCAATGAAACCGCATGGTATAGTATCACTGCTGATTGGTTTGGAAAAAAAATAGTATTACTGCTGATTTATAATTATTTTTTATTTCTGATGAATGCTAGCGTTTCAACTCTTACGACGAAGGGTGCCAAACATGACATGTGCTGGATGTCCCACACGTCAGCGAAAGGAGTGGGACATGAACAACGTGGTAGAGCCCAGCATAAAAAAAACAGTGTGGTAGAGCATCTCCACTTCTTCCACTTCTGGGTCGGAGACCACACGTAGTAGTACTTAGTGGTATGAACGATACAAAGTGCGACCTGGAGAGAGAGACACGTCTAGTTGGAAGGTCTCGGGGCATACACGTAAACAAATATAAAAGTTAATATGTGCCTCCAACTAATATAGTAGTAGTAGAGTACTTAGGCACGTACTCCATAACATCACCGTGCATTGCACGTACAACATTTAGTGGTAGTACGTAGTAAGAGAAAAATGCCGCCCAAGAGTTCCCTTATCGACCCACTTTTGGGTGTTTGGTAGAGTGTATGGAGGGTGCATGAGTCCACACTAGTTTAGCACAAATACACTAGAAGCATGCATGAAGAGAGCATGCATGACGAGGGGTGTTGAGTTGAGCATGCATGAAGAGGGGTCTTGAGTTGAGCATGCATGAAGAGGGAACAACTATGCTGAGACGAGAACGCAACCAAACACACCCTATATGCCACACATCTTCATACCATTTGTGCCTTTCTACTTCACTCACTGCACTACATTACTCAAGTTCGTACGTCCACTCCTGGGTACATGTCCGTCTCGTAGTTCCAGTCCCACGTGTTCTTCATATAGATGGAACGATCCTTGCATAACACGTGCACCTTGATGCTAGATGTCTCGCGTGTTGGCAAAAAGGATGAACAAAGCTCACGTAAAAAAATAGATTGGAAGAACATAGATTCCGGACGACTGAGAAGGAGCAAGGAACCTCATGGTGGAGCGTCTGCACTCATAATATTTAATATTATTCAGCGATATAAAATTAACCAATCATCTCCATAGTGGACTGGAAGAGTAGGAAACACGGCAGCCCAGTGTAGTTACATCATACTAGCACATGGCTAACCCACGCTATCACCATATTTCTTGGCTTCCATGCGACACCTATCTCTAGTAATCCAGCAGCATGTATCGCTTCTCCCTCCTCGTCTCTATCAAAGTGCGGCGGGCTGGCATTTTTGCCGTCTATTGAGGTCGGTTAACTCATCACATGTTAGCGACATGCCAAGAGCATTCTAAAAAAAATTCCTTTCACGTTCCGTTTTCAAAAAGAAAAAATTCTTTCACGTACGAATTTGCCTGTATGCTTTGAGCAACTTGCATGTCCTATACTGCTCATGTTTGATACTCTAACTTAGCTAGAGGTTAGACTAACTCATGACTAACCCTGAACTAACTGTAGCCAAAGAGGTGTTTGAGTGACAGGGTTAGATTGACAATAAATGCACTTGATGGAGGGAGAAAAGTAATTTTTCAGTGGTCCCAATGAGAACTATCTCCAGTTAGCACCTCTTGGGTGGGATAGTTTTTTTTGGTGGGTTCGGTGCAACTTGCTCCAATTTAAACCCTCATGCTTGGATACTTTAGGGCTATTTGAACCCCAACTAGCTCAAACTAACTCTAACCCATGGATCCAAATAGGGCCTACGGCCAGTCTCGACGCGGAGCAGTCGCGTGCACCGGGAAGCGGCGCTCTCTCGGCCGTCGCGCCACTTCAAAGCCGGTGCCAGTGAGAGGTCGCCTCCACTCTGGCCGGGCATTAATGCGGCACTGACGCTCCAGGGCGACGCTGACCGTTTCACGTGGGAAGCGCGCGCTGGCTAGGGAGTATAGGTTTTGAACCGTTTCAGGTGTAGTATTGGTAGTTTGCAAAACTACTCAATTATTGCACTCAGTTTCCTAAGAAATTGTGGTAAAAAACGTTACTCCACAGCCCGCTTCCCTTCTCCTTTCTCTTCCACCGCCCCCGCACGTCCGCGGGAAGCGACCGGTCAACCCTTATATAGGAGTGCTAGCACAAAAAGATGCATGCATGACCTCTAAAATTTCCATATTAAAGCGCCGCTCCGGCGGGAGTATGGCGTATGTTGTTACCTTCGGCGGGGCCATGGCTACCGGGCGACGGCAACCAGAGAAGAGGCGGCAGGAGGGGAATGGATGCAGCTACTGTTTGGGTTCGCCATCCGGCTAAAATAAATGCGCATCATCACGTGTACCCGCGGGTGCACAAATTGTAACATACGTGTCTGCTTAAGTGGGCGTCACGTAACTGGTGTGTGTGAGAGAGATTATGAGAGACAGAGTGCATGTGTGCGACTCTACTCTTCGGACATGTACTCAACCTTTTGCATCGGGATATAAGTATAATGGTATTTACTTTAGCTAGTGATTTATGTGGCCATGTTAACATGGTTGTGTCAAAAAAATGTCACTTCCTGCTCATGATTTGCGTTATATAATTACAAGCAAGGTTCTTGTGCATTGCATGGAACATCAATATGCATTTTTTACAAAACACCTGTTGTGATTGACCCATGCAGGAGTAATCCCATGTGTAAAAACTAATGATATCTCGAGAATTTTACCGGAAAACTGGTATCTCGAGAATGTCATCGAAAAAAATGAAAGATGAGAGATAAGGCGAGGAGGAGTGGAGCATGGTGGTGACTGGTGGTTGGAATGGGTGGAGGCATGGGGATGGACGGCGCCGGCAGGCGGCAGCGGCCACCATGCATGCTAGATTGTTCCAGAGACTTATTCCTTTTTTAATTGCTGAGCAATGAGGTTGTGGGAGATAATGATGTGGAGAGAGGTGCGGGTATCTTTGGTAAAATTATCATAGTTTGCTTTCTATCCGTCAGATATAGATCATACGGTGTGTATTACAAGATGGCAGGCACACCATCATCGCCAACTCGTTTTTTTATAAGGGTACAGATGATAAGTTTGCTGACTACTAAAGTAAAGTGGAATTTGTCCATGTTATGCAAGTAAATAAATGTGATTGTTTATCATACAGGTAAGGTTGGATCAAGGGTGGTAGGAACAAATGCTCCTCCTAGAGCATGTGTGTGTGAGATGGAGTCTTAGTGTGTGTGGGGTGTGTGTGTGTGAGAGAGAGATAGATAGAGAGAGAGAGATGGAG
>NC_041393.1:56724011-56770324 GCF_002162155.2 Triticum dicoccoides | reverse complement strand
GTGAGAGGAGTCGATATCTAGATAATGTGTTTGTTCGAGAGACACCGAGGAAGACTACTATATATCGATGGTGCATGTAGGCGGGAATTAAACAAAGGGATGGTCTTATTGGTTTCGGGGATATAGGGGAAGAGTGAGAGGCGGGGGGGGGGTAGCTAGAAGGAGATTGTGAAGTGTGAGTGTGTGTTTTACCCATCCAGGCGGAAGTTATGTGCACAAAAGAGGAGAACAATTCGATGTGGCGTTAGGATTGAGGGTAATTAACTACGTATGGAGACATAGAGACCTTGAACGTGCATGTGTGAGAGGTATACATGTATACGTGGGATGTGTGTGTGTGCGCGCGCGCATGATCGAGATAAAAGAAAGAAGACATAAGTCATAAGATCAACGACATGGCAGAGACGGATCGGCATGACAATATGCATGCATGTGAGAATGCAGGGAAGAAGGCCCGACAATTGAGCATGTGTTTTTGTCTTTAAGAGATAGTGGCATGGGCTGGAGCATGCATCTATGGCGAGTAGAGGGACTGAGGCACAACGATTGTGCAAAAGAGATCAACCTATAAATGCATATGTATGGAGAGACATATATAGTGTGGGTGATAGGAAGAAAGACTCCGTGCGAGAAAGAAATGTTGACGGAGAAACTACAGATAGATACAGAGATGGAGATGCTAGCTAGAGGGACATCCGCTAGTTTGGGTGTTGGAGATGACCGCCGGGTGGTTCAGAGGGTGAAGTTATATATGTGTGTGAGAGGGCACTTGACTGCATGTAGAGAGAAACATATGTAGTGTGCGTGATAGGAATCAAGAGTGAGGGAGAGAAAGAAGGTTGATGGAGAAACAGATAAATAGAAAGATAAAGATGCTAGCTAGTGTGCATTAGAGATAGGAGTCGAGTGGATCAGAAGGCTGAGTTATGTGTGTGGGTGTGAGAGAGAGAGATAGAGAGAGGGTGCATGTGAGTCACATACAAACATATATCAGAGAGAAATGAGATCCCGAGAGACGGAGTTTTGTGTCTGTGAGAGAGAAAGATATTTCTCAATGAGAGTGATAGCTAGAGAGACATATGAGGGAACGCAAGATATATCTAGGGAGAGAGAGTGTGTGTGAGCGGCATACAAGAGAACAATGGAGAAATATGAGACCCTGGGAGACAGAGTTTGTGTTTGTGTGTGAGAAAGAGATATTTAAGAGGAAGAGTCGTAGGTTCTCATATCTAAGGAGCGAAAGACATATCTGTATGAGGGGTGTGCGAGTGGCACACATGAGAATAGTAGAGAGAAATGATACCCCGGGAGACAAAGTTTTGTGTTTGTGTGAGAGAAAGAGATTCCACATGGAGAATCATAGTTAGAGACACATAGCAGGGAGCGAGATATACTTAGAGAGAGATAGAGTGATGAAGGTCCAGGGAGAGAGTATCGTCAGTGTGTTACGAAGATAAACGATCATTGTCGACATACAGGTAGCACGAGAGATACCCGAGAGACGATGAACTCCTATAGGTCCAGAGAGATAGTCCTATATAAGTATGAGTGATAGCTATATGAGACGAATATCTGGATTAAAGGGGATTCAAATATTTAAACTGGAGATCACGACATCGATAATATCATAACGCAAATTGGTGTATCAAACATGCATATTCATTTGAATTTGGGCACACATGTAATGTTATATAGTTTATCAATATTGGTGATCCATAGATTCTTTAATTACAAACAATGCATGGTTTATATGCAATTAATGTCTAAACGAGATTACACTATATGTTGCGTGTGTGAAACACATTATACATGTTTGAGAAGTATAAAAAAACCCGCATGAAACACACATTAATTGGAGACAGTTAGCGAGGAATGCATACTTTGGATTTCAACATAAAGTGGTTTCAAATATTTGAAAATCCAAATTGATGGATACAACCTTATGAATCTGAGATCATGCCATTTGTAAACCATATTTATGTATAAATGGTGTTGTGCTTTTGAAAGTATATAAAAAATGATGTATATAGAATGTAATTCCAATTGAAAATGGATCTCGCCCGAAAAAAATTAGAATACAAACGGGATTTGAATTGAGTTGGAACGAGCGTAAACGTGCACTCTGCGAGATGGAAATTACTACTGCCCATCCCTGCCACGCAAAGCCTATCTGCTGGATTTCTATAGGTTTTGATAGGGGTAGGTTTGTAATTTCACCCAAATGTGACGTAACCGCCTCTCACCCGGATTCATACACGGTGGGCGCCAAAACACAGTGTGTCCTCGGCCGAAATCGACTCCCTCCCCAATTCATATTCATATACACGGTGGCCGCCAAAAACAAACTCTCGTCGGCAAATATTCGGTGTATGCGAGATTACCGTCCTATCCCCAAACGACTAATGTTGCTGTGATGTAGTAGAAATTTGAAACGGGGGCTAGGTTTGTAAATTTCCTCGCATTTGAGACAAGCGCGCCCTGAATACATGGTTCCCCCTTCCTCTCTACCTCCCTTTTCCCAATTCGTACTCCGTGGGCGCCAAAACACCCTCTCCACCCCACCCTCCTCCGTCCACCGCCGCCCGCCACCCCATCCACCGCCGTCCTCCTCCACCATGTCGGAGCTGATACGCCGACGCCGCCGTCCATTAAAAGAGATCGACCCCTCTCATCCACGGCTTCAGACCGGGATCCTTGCATCCCGTCCTCTCGCTTCATCCCCGCCGTCGTCCACCTTGTCGGTGCCGCTCCTACGACCGTCTCGTCCACCGCGCCCCGCCGCCATCGTCTACCCTCCTAGATCTGGTTCCACGCTGCCGACAGCCATCGCTACCACAGCACCGTCAAATTCTCAGCAGATGCGTACACGGCGCCGCACCAGAGGCGGTACTCTTTCGTATCTGCTCAACTTATTTATCGCAGCAAGAAAATAGATCACCACTGCTTTACTCTGATTTCTTGTCTTGGTTGCAAAGTTGCCTTTGTCCGGTTTGCACCTTCAGATCTGCCATGGCACGCTCAACACTATACTCCCAATGCTTATGGGTTTCCCCTTTTATATTCCACACTAGTTAAATCACAGTAGACTAAATTTTTCAGAGCTCGCCGGAGTTCGCCGGTGCGAACGAAGGGGCTCGGGTGGTTGTGGGTCCTCTCCGAACGAAGAAAAGTCGACGCGGGTGGGGGTTGGGGCGGGGGCGGGGGTGGGGGTGGCGGAGGAACACCGGCGGTGGGGGCCAGTGGTCCGGCCGGCGGCCCGTGCGGTGTTCTGTATGGGAAGAATCAGAGATGAGGAAGAAGATGGGTTAGGAGAGTAGGATCTTCATCCAACCGCCTGAAATGGTCGAGAGACATCTGGGAGTTGCATTCTTAATGCGCTCTGGTTCATCATGTGTGGGCACTGCGCAACCAACATTTTATTATCCAAAATCTGCTTGCTCTTCTTTACCATGTTCCTCTTCCATTCTTCTTTAATATGTACTCCCTCCGTTCCTAAATACAAGTCTTTGTATAGATTTCACCATGGACTACATATGGAGCAAAATGAGTGAATCTACACTCTAAAATGTATCTGGATACATCTGTATGTGATCCATAGTGGAAATCTCTACCAAGACTTATATTTTGGAACGGAGGGAGTTTGATAGTAGTACAGTATGTTCCTTGTACTGAAGATGAGCAGGGACATTTGCAGTGTAGAGGTCTATACGGTCGGTTGTGATGGACACTTTGAGCCTCTTTGATTCGTAGGATCTTGTAAACATAGGAATAGGATTTGTAGTGGCTTGCCCACTTGAATCCTATAAGAACAGCAAGGAAATGTGGGGAGCTGTGTCTCCTTTGAGAGTTACACTGATATTAACAGTACCGCACTTCACCTGAAGAGAGCTAGTATTCGAAGCCTTTCTAGCCATACCGGCAAACTAGCACATATATTCCAGCAAGTTCCACTTTGCTGATTTTACTCTGATGCTTAAGGTTTTCCCGTTATATGTACACTATGATCTGTGTAGCTACTTTGTGTCGCACTAGCAATAGTCCACTCTTGAAGCTAAACACTGCAATGACTCACAAAATTGGCACCAAGGCATCGGGTGCCATTCTGGATGCAATGAAACTCATACGCTCCCCACCTGTTGACTCTTGTTCAGAAAATGATCCTAATGACTCTTGTTCAGAATATGCTTCCTCTTCTGTTCTTTAACATGTTCCTCTTTGTTTATTCTATATTTAGTACGTACAGTATGTTCCTTGTCAGGAAGGGGCGCAGGGACATCTGCAGTCAACAGCTGATAGAGCTGGCCTGTACGTGATTGATAGGCTTTCAATTGCTAGAGGCAATACAACACCGTATTTTCAAGCCAGTTCTACTTTCCCGATTTATATATCGTGGTTATGGTGTACCCCTGTTATGTACACTATGATCTGCCTAGTTGTTGTGCGCTCTTGTTATCATGGTTTGGCAATAAACTCTCTATACAGTATATTATGAACCTGTCATCTGCCAGCTATCCTTACTTCTGGAGCCTATTTTTTTGTGTACTTGTGCCAGATTATATAAATGCACGTACCATATTACATCACACATGATCTCTCTCATCAGAATCCAGTGATAGCACACAAGTGTTTACAGGGGCGCCCCTATATTAGAATATCATCTGCATTACAAAGATAATCTCACAACTATGTATGTTTTCATGGTTCTCAGATATTATATGCAATTACAGTGAATATCAGAATCCGCGCATCAGAAGAATATTGTGGAACACTGCAATGACTTACAAAATTGGCACCAAGGCATTGAGTGCCATTTTGGAAGCAATGATACTCATACGCTCCCCACTTACTCCAACAAGTAATGACTATTCTAACCTCGCGGAGTCAAAGGCAGATGGCCTGTCCTGTTCACCCATCAAGGTGCCCGTTCTAATTTGGCAAGGTTTTATTGATTGCGCGTATCTTCCATATGTTGTCTTGCATTTCTTCTACTTTGTTGCACCGCCATCTGCTTAGTTTACTCATCAATATAATTCGAGATGCCATGCCCATCCATTATCAATACATATTCCATCTGTCATCATACCATGTTTTTCCACTCAAATGTTGTTCTTGTGCATCAGACATCAAAAAGGAAGAGGGTGATTGCCAAACCCGAAGGAGCACCAGCAAAGTCCTTGAAAAACATGGTGGTGCCGGAGAAATCAGACAGCGCCCCACTTATACTGGCTGTACAACCAGTGATACAAAACGTAGGACTGACTCCAGCAGACTGTACCCATACTTCATTGGCCACACCACTAGCCCCACCACACAGGACCTGCACTCCAGCAAAAGGTATACCGATTTCATTTGCCATAGCACCAGCCGTACCACAGGAAAATCCCACTCCAGCAAAAAGTACAGCAAGTCCACCGGCCGAAGACCTATCCCAACTGCAGAGACGGCCAATTCCTGCAGATTGGAACCCCATTCCATTTATTCCTAGGTTAAAAGACAATGCTTTCAATGTTGTTAGGGACTACGTGTGTAATGCCCCGGATACAACTTTCCATATTCGTAACTCCGATTCTTGCCATTTCTGGCTATGTGATTTATTATTTCCTCCGTGCTTAGGTTTTTGTCTGTTGTTTTGCATTTTGTTCTTGTTATGCATATCGTCTCATGTCATCATTCGCATTGCATCGGCATCATTTTCATAAAACTCGTTACCGCTCGTAGTTGCCGTGTCCCCCTTGCTTTTGTTGGCCGTTCCGAGTCTAACCGGGTTTTCAATTCCCGCTTGTCCTTGTTGACCTTCTCTCAGACCAATTGGACCCCTCTCTTCTCTCTTTCTCCGAGACCAACAAAACCCCCCTTGTCTTCGTCGACCTCTCTCAGACCCCTCGCATGCGTCCGAAACTTGCCCCGAACCCGAACCGCTCGGTCATGACCAACAGGTCCGGATCATCCCCCAACATCCCCAAAACATCTCCGTTTTCTTAATTGGATGCTCTAGCCTATTTATTCCGGGCCGTCCGATTACGATCGGAGAGACCAAATAGTCCCTAGCCAAATCCACCTGCTATATATACACGGGATCCAACCCTAGAAATTAGGCAGCTTGTCCCATCCTCCTCATTCCTCCTAGCCACCGCCACTCTCTCCCTTGGTTTCAGTGCCGAGCTAACCAGCCACCACCGATCCTCTTCCTTGGGATCCATCCCCTCCCGATCCAAAATTCCACAGCCTCCTCTCGTTTTCCCCAGCGAGCCAATCACCACAGCCGCGGCCTGCCCGCTCCTCCTCTGCTCCCGAGGCCGAGCGTCCTCTCGTCCAGGAGCACGAGCCCCTCGTCATCGCGCCGCCCCGGCGAGCGTGACAGCAGCCTCTTGCCCGAAGGAGCAAGGCCCCTCGCGCCCGATCTCCCTCACCTCCTCCGTCCCGCGAGCAGCAGCAACAGGACCATCGTCGACGCCCTCCTCTTCTCCTCCCGAGCGCGTCCATCCTCGCAGTCCCGCGTTAGGAGCTCCTTCCCCACGCCGTCGTTGTCCTTCGTCCCCGTAGCCTCCCCGCTCTCCTCGTTTACGCAGGGAGACGACCTCCTCCCGAAGACCAGCAAGCGGCCGCCGCCTTGCTCCGCCACCTTGACTCCAGGTCCGACCGCCGCCGGCAGCAGCGACCAGCAGATGAGCGCCAATCCCCTGCTCCTTTCCCTCTCAGTCTTCCTTTCCCGTCGCATGTATTTCCCTCTCTCTTTCTCTGTTTCTCTTACAGGACGCCACTGCCATGACCTCAAGTCAAGCCGCCCTCGACCTCCTCCGGCCACCCAACCATCAGATCCGTTCCACCGTTCCTCGTCGTCCCCTCTTCGGATCTCGCCGCGAGACGCCCGCGCTGAGTCCAGCGCCAAGCCACCGTCGTTGCCCCTGTTTCCTGCCGCTGCATCGAGCGCCTTCTCGATCCAGCCGCCCCGCATTGACCGATCCAGCATCAGCGGCCACAGCGCCTCAAGGCCCACCGACCGGCCCAAGGCCCAGGGTGAGCAGCCCCCCTGGCCTTTCCACTATTGGGCTAGGCAGATTCGGCCCATGCATGTTTTTTTCCCGTTCTGCGATTTTAGCAATTATCCAGGATTTACTGATTTACAGAAAACCCCTCCATGTTCATGCATATAATAACTCATTAACCGTGCATCGGATTTAAATGATTTAAACATGTAAAATGCTTAGAATTTTGTGTAGATTAATAATATGCCACTTTCATCCATGTTTAAAATGTTTAAAATGCTATTTGATTAAATTTGCTTAAATGCCATGTTTAAATGATTTATTTCATAACTAAATAACCGTAGCTCCAAATTTAATAAATTTTATATGTAAATGGGGTGGAAAAATGCCTAGTTTAACATGGTGCACTTTATTTTCCTATTTAACAACAATAAAATAAGTTTTAGGGCAGAAAAGTACCAAATTCATAAATATGGACATGAGGATTTTTCTGAATTTTTGTTTGTTACTTCCGGCCTCATTTAAACTTGCCTAGATAGGTAGTTTCATTATGTTTCACCTCTTGCCATGTTTAACAACATTTAATTTTGTTTGGTAGCTTAAACAAGAGAGAACTAAATAAGTCATGTGGTGTTTCGTCAATATGCAACTCATTGCATATTGAGCTCCACTTAATTTGTAGTGTTGTCTATTGCACTTTGCCATGCCATGCCTCATTAAACCGGACATGCATCATACTTGATTGTGCATCATTCCATGTTTATGCTCGTGCATTTACCATGTTGTTTGTTTCTTTCCGGTGTTGCTTCTTAGTTCCAGTAATGTTGCGATTGTGAGGATTCGTTCGACCACTTCCATTCGTCTTCTTCATGGACTCGTTCTTCTTCCTTGCGGGATTTCAGGCAAGATGACCGCTACCCTAGATCTCACTACTATCATTGCTATGCTAGTTCTTTCGTTCTATCGCTATGTTGCGTTTCCTATCACCTGTTCTTCAAGCCTCCCAAATTGCCATGAACCTCTAACCTTTGACACCCTTCCTAGCAAACCGTTGCTTGGCTATGTTACAGCTTTGCTCAGCCCCTCTTATAGCATTGTTAGTTGCAGGTGTAGTTGAAGATTGCTCCATGGTGGACAGGATTATGTTGGGATATCACAATATCTCTTATATTATTAATGCATCTATATACTTGGTAAAGGGTGGAAGACTCGGCCTTATGCCTGGTGTTTTGTTCCACTCTTGCCGCCCTAGTTTCCGTCATACCGGTGTTATGTTCCTAGATTTTGTGTTCCTTACGCGGTTGGGTGATTTATGGGACCCCCTTGACAGTTCGCTTTGAATAAAACTCCTCCAGCAAGGCCCAACATTGTTTTACCATTTGCCTCACCTAGCCCTTTTTCCCTTGGGTTTCCGGAGCCCGAGGGTCATCTTTATTTTAGCCCCCCGGGGCCAATGCTTTTCTAAGTGTTGGTCCAAACCGAGCGATGTCCGGCGCTCCCTGGACAACCAGGGTCTATGCCAACCCGACGTCTGGCTCATCCGGTGTGCCCTGAGAACGAGATATGTGCAGCTCCTATCGGGATTTGTCGGCATAGCGGGAGGCTTTGCTGGTCTTGTTTTACCATTGTCGAAATGTCTTGTAAACCGGGATTCCGAATCTGATCGGGTCTTCCTGGGAGAAGGTATATCCTTCGTTGATCGCGAGAGCTTATCATGGGCTAAGTTGGGACACCCCTTCAGGGTATAATCTTTCGAAAGCCGTGCCTGCGGTTATAGGCAGATGGGAATTTGTTAATGTCCGGTTGTAGATAACTTGACACCAGATCCGAATTAAAATGCATCAACCGCGTGTGTAGCCGTGATGGTCTCTTTTCGGCGGAGTCCGGGAAGTGAACACGGTTTCTGGGTTTTGTTTGACGTAAGTAGGAGTTTAGGATCACTTCTTGATCATTGCTAGCTTCCCGACTATTCCGCTTGCTCTCTTCTCGCTGTTATTTGCGTATGTTAGCCACCACATATGCTTAGTCGCCGCTGCAACCTCACCACTTTACCCCTTCCTTACCCATTAAGCTTTGCTAGTATTGATACCCATGGTAATGGGATTGCTGAGTCCTCGTGGCTCACATATTACTACAACAACAGTTGCAGGTACAGGTTATGCGATGATCATGACGCGAGAGCAATGTTTGCTTGTTTTGGAGTTCTTCTTCTGCTTCTTCGATCAGGGGATAGGTTCCAGGTCGGCAGCCTGGGCTAGCAGGGTGGATGTCGTTTGAGCTTCTGTTTGTGTTTCATCCGTAGTCGGATGTTGCTCTTATGTATGATGTATTGTTGTATTCGTGTGGCATTGTATGCCTCTTGTATGTATCCCCATCTATTATGTAATGTTGATGTAATGATATCCACCTTGCAAAAGCATTTCAATATGCGGGTCTATCCTTGGTGGGACCTTCGAGTTCCTTTTGGATAGGGTCGCATATTGGGCGTGACAAGTTGGTAATCAGAGCCTCGACCGACCATAGGAGCCCCCTTGATTGTTGGCCGTTGTTGAGTCTAGAAGAAAACTATTTTGAGTCTTAGGATTATATATATCGGAGAGTAGGATTCTTTTTACTCCTCAGCCCCCTTCGTCGTTCTGGTGAGGTCTCCTGACATAGATGTTTTGTCTTTCCTCTCCTCAAATTTCACTAATTTTTTTAGGATCACGCGGGTATCTTGGAATCGTTCCGATGGTTTTGTGATGAGAACATTGTTCTTGGTGCCTCCTGTCTATTATGTGGCATTGACCCGGGGAGTTGAGCTCCGAGGTGTTGTCGTCATAATTTTATCGTTGCAGTTCTGGAATACCTGAGTTTTGCCGACATCAAAAATCTCTTTATGCAGTTGTTGGTGAGATAACCTCGACGCCACCTAGTACTGGGGCGGGAGTTCGGGAGTATTGCCATAACTCGTATAATGGATGCTTTTCAAAGGTTGAGGTACACGATTTTCGGAGTTTTCTTGGTTATGTGTTGACGGATGGATACAACTTGGATGTAGGGATTGTTAGTTTGGGTGAGATATATTGCTTCCCCTGTATCCCCAACACCAGATTGCATAACCAGAAAGTTTCAGGAGTTTATAGGTGGGAATTCAAGTAGCTCCTAGAATATCTTTCCGACAGATGCATATATGGGATTGGGTAAATATCTATCATATGTATTTGTTCCAGCTTATTCTGCAAGCCAAATCCTTTGTTTTATTTGTGGTATTCGAGTTGCTTCAATGTCAAATGTTGATTCCATACCTTTCAAGTGGTGTTCTCATATTTCTATGGGAGTACTAATCCTTTTGATCATCGAGATTGTAATGTCAATTCTTTCCGACCGGTGTGCTTCTCTTCAAGTGGATCAGATCATTTCAACATCCGCAAGATCAATTCTAAGTTTTCTCAACGGTATCCGTTTCATTCGTCCCCAAGTTACCTTTGTTTTCCCGCCCTCCCACCCTTTTTCTTCAAGGACTCATACATTTTAATAAAGTATCCATTTATTCATGTGAAGTCTCTTCACTCTTTTCAATCAATGTTCTTATCCGGTGATTCTCAGGAAGATACTAATGGAGCTTCAACTTCATCATTCTTCATTCTCGTATTCTTCTCCGGTGGATTAATTTCAAGTTTCGGTGTTGATCATATCCCTTTCCTCGTTTCTAATGCTATCCCATGCCGGTGCATCTCATAATCGTTCACCTCTCTCCATTCGTATCCGGAGTGCTAAGATATCTCAAAAGACTTGTGTTTCCATTCTCAATCCGTTCAAGATATTTCGAGATTATTATCTCATTCAAGTCATTTAATTCAATCGGTGCAATATCTCTTCAAGTCATATCAACGGTGTTTCTCTTGAGTGGGCCCTAACCCACAGGTCTTTTCCCAGGATCTTACCTAACTCTTCTAATTTATCCGGAGCCACTCCCAAAGTCTTTCGAAGTTTGACGTAAGAATGAATTATCATCAGTCAAATGTCTTTCTCCAAGATATTTCAAATTCTTTCATCGTTGGTTCAACCTTTCTAATTTTCATTCTGGAGTGTCTCAACAATTTTGGTGTTGTTTCCTCGTCGTCATTTCAAGATAGAAGAAGAGTTTTCCTCTGAATCTTGCTCCATTCTCTTCAAGATTCATGGTTCTAGCTTCATGCCATCCTCATAATTGTTTTTGATTCTGACAATTCTTTTCACCCATCCGAAGCATTTCATGAGTTGTTTCCATTTCTTTTCTCCGAAGGCCATCATGTCATAATTCTTCATTCTCAGCGTGTAGCTATCATTCTCCAAATCTTACCGGTCAATCGTTCAAATACCCTCTACTTATTCATGATCTCTTCATTCTCATGTATCTAAATCCCCTCAAGTATCTTCATTAGTTTTCCAATTCTTCCCGGTAAATTGTGCCTTTGCTATGTTAATTTTCAGTTCTTACGGTGGTTCGTTCAAGATTTCACTTCCTTTGTTGTCATACCAATTCATTCGTTGTTTCCAAATCCCATCGGTGGTTCCATCAATACCTTCTCAAGTTTGCGCTATATCTCTCTTAATCCTTTCTACGGGAATAATTAGTATGCCAAATCCATTGCTTGTCATCAATTTAATTTGATGAAGGATAAGCATACAATAAATCTTATTCTTATTTCCTCGAGGTGATTCAATTTTTTTTCTTCCGGAGATTGTTCATGATGAAGTAATTCTCGGTTCTAGTGTTTCATCTTTTCTTTTCCGGAGTTCCAAGTTTTCCGCATTATCTCGTCGCGAATCTCCTTCCAAATCATCGCAAGGCTTCACCTGGTGTTTTCAAGTTCTCTTTCTTTCTATCATCCTTTTATTACCGGAGTTCTTCATGGAGGCTCTACATGATGGTTCGTTAAGGATTCTTTTCATTCTTCTATTGTTCTTCAAGATTTCTCTTGAAGTTATGACCCGCTAAGCTATACTCTAAAATAAACATGGTGCTCAACACATGTTTTGTTTTGAGGAGCTCAAGTATTCTTCTTGCATTTTGAAGTGCAATTCTTTCTACCTTATCTTTTGAGGTGGTGCTACATCATTCTTGACAATTTCCATTCATGTTTCGTGATTCACATGTTGTCAAGAATGAGGTATTTTAAATTCATCAATCTCTTCTCTGGAGTTATCTTGGTATAGATTTCACCTAAAGCCTTCCCTAAGGAATGTTGCTATTTGTGGTGCTTATCAATGATCCAAGTTTTCTCCTATCCTCTCGGCGAAAGCAGTTTTCATCTCTTCGTTGATCTCAAGCAAGCAATTGTTTCAGTTAGTGGCCGGTTGTCACCTCATAATTTTGAGATGTTTTCCATAAGCCCACTACAAGCTTATTCGTTTCGTTGTTGGTTTTCCAACAACTCCGTTATAACCTTCTTCGAAGGGTGCTTTCCAAGCTCATTTGTGGCAGAAGTTGGCATTTTCTACTACATTCTGTTATTCCAATGATCTATCTTCTATTCTTTCTTCCGGAGGCATTGTGATGTTGCTCTCTTCACTCATCATATCGTATTGTGAGGATCGTGTTCTTTTCATGCTTACCCATTTAACCGGAGTGTTGTGTCATCTCTTCAAGTTCTTTTCATCTTATCAAGTTTTCCTTCTTCTTTCAGTCGGAGTGCTGCCCAAATTATATCAATCTTATTCCTTCTCTATCTATTTTTAACCGGAGTGGTTTCAATATCTATCTTATCACTAAACCTCTTGGTTCTCGTCGTATCCCTTTTTCCTCTTTTCTAACGGAGTGTTTTCAACTTTGTTCATCTTTGTTGTTTTCTTTCTTTTGTTTTGCTCAACCTCTCAAGGTTCATGGTTTCACTCGTTTGTCGAAGAAGCAACTTAGTTTGCCTCTTATCTTCCTCTTCCTTTTCCCTCCGGTGCCATCCTAGATCTCGGGACGAGATCCTCTCATAGTGGTGTAGTGTTGTAACGCCCCGGATACAACTTTCCATATTCGTAACTCCGACTCTTGCCATTTCCGGCTATGTGATTTATTATTTCCTCCGTGGTTAGGTTTTTGTCTGTTGTTTTGCATTTTGTTCTTGTTATGCATGTCGTCTCATGTCATCATTCGCATTGCATCGGCATCGTTTTCATAAAACTCTTTACCGCTCGTAGTTGTCGTGTCCCCCTTACTTTTGTTGGCCGTTCCGAGTCTAACCGGGTTTTTGATTCCCGCTTGTCCTTGTTGACCTTCTCTTAGACCAATTGGACCCCTCTCTTCTCTCTTTCTCCGAGACCAACAAAACCCCCCTTGTCTTCGTCGACCTCTCTCAGACCCCTCGCATGCGTCCGAAACTTGCCCCGAACCCGAACCACTTGGTCATGACCAACAGGTCCGGATCATCCCCCAACATCCCCAAAACATCTTCGTTTTCTTAATTGGATGCTCTAGCCTATTTATTCCGGGCCGTCCGATTACGATCGGAGAGACCAAATAGTCCCTAGCCAAATCCACCTGCTATATATACACGGGATCCAACCCTAGAAATTAGGCAGTTTGTCCCATCCTCCTCATTCCTCCTAGCCGCCGCCACTCTATCCCTTGGTTTCAACGCCGAGCCAACCAGCCACCACATATCCTCTTCCTTGGGATCCATCCCCTCCCGATCCAAAATTCCACAGCCTCCTCTCGTTTTCCCCAGCGAGCCAATCACCACAGCCGCGGCCTGCCCTCTCCTCCTCTGCTCCCGAGGCCGAGCGTCCTCTTGTCCAGGAGCACGAGCCCCTCGTCATCGCGCCGCCCTGGCGAGCGTGACAGCAGCCTCTTGCCCGAAGGAGCAAGGCCCCTCGCGCCCGATCTCCCTCACCTCCTCCGTCCCACGAGCAGCAGCAACAGGACCATCGTCGTCGCCCTCCTCTTCTCCTCCCGAGCGTGTCCGTCCTCGCAGTCCCGCGTCAGGAGCTCCTTCCCTGCGCCGTCGTCGTCCTTCATCCCCGTAGCCTCCCCGCTCTCCTCTTGACGCGGGGAGACGACCTCCTCCCGAAGACCAGCAAGCGGCCGCCGCCTTGCTCCGCCACCTTGACTCCAGGTCCGGCCGCCGCCGGCAGCAGCGACCAGCAGATGAGCGCCAATCCCCTGCTCCTTTCCCTCTCAGTCTTCCTTTCCCTTCACATGTATCTCCCTCTCTCTTTCTCTGTTTCTCTTACAGGACGCCGCTGCCATGACCTCAAGTCGAGACGCCCTCGACCTCCTCCGGCCGCCCAACCATCAGATCCGTTCCGGCATTCCTCGTCGTCCCCTCTTCGGATCTCGCCACGAGATGCCCGCGCCGAGTCCAGTGCCAAGCCGCCGTCGTTGCCCCTGTTTCCTTCCGCTGCACTACGCTGCATCGAGCGCCTTCTCGATCCAGCCGCCCCGCGTTGACCAATCCAGCTTCAGCGGCCGCAGCGCCTCAAGGCCCACCGACCGGCCCAAGGCCCAGGGTGAGCAGCCCCCCTGGCCTTTCCACTATTGGGCTAGGCAGATTCGGCCCATGCATGTTTTTTTCCCGTTCTGCGATTTTAGCAATTATCCAGGATTTACTGATTTACAGAAAACCCCTCCATGTTCATGCATATAATAACTCATTAACCGTGCATCAGATTTAAATGATTTAAACATGTAAAATGCTTAGAATTTCGTGTAGATTAATAATATGCCACTTTCATCCATGTTTAAAATGTTTAAAATGCTATTTGATTAAATTTGCTTAAATGACATGTTTAAATGATTTATTTCATAACTAAATAACCATAGCTCCAAATTTAATAAACTTTATATGTAAATGGGGTGGAAAAATGCCTAGTTTAACATGGTGCACTTTATTTTCCTGTTTAACAACAATAAAATAAGTTTTAGGGCAGAAAAGTACAAAATTCATAAATATGGACATGAGGATTTTTCGGAATTGTTGTTTGTTACTTCCGGCCTCATTTAAACTTGCCTAGATAGGTAGTTTCATAATGTTTCACCTCTTGCCATGTTTAACAACATTTAATTTTGTTTGGTAGCTTAAACGAGAGAGAACTAAATAAGTCATGTGGTGTTTCGTCAATATGCAACTCGTTGCATATTGAGCTCCACTTAATTTGTAGTATTGTCTGTTGCACTTTGCCATGCCATGCCTCATTAAACCGGACATGCATCATACTTGATTGTGCATCATGCCATGTTTATGCTCGTGCATTTACCATGTTGTTTGTTTCTTTCTGGTGTTGCTTCTTAGTTCCAGTAATGTTGCGATTGTGAGGATTCGTTCGACCACTTCCGTTCGTCTTCTTCATGGACTCGTTCTTCTTCCTTGCAGGATTTCAGGCAAGATGACCGCTACCCTGGATCTCACTACTATCATTGCTATGCTAGTTGTTTCGTTCTATCGCTATGTTGCGTTTCCTATCACCTGTTCTTCAAGCCTCCCAAATTGCCATGAACCTCTAACCTTTGACACCCTTCCTAGCAAACCGTTGCTTGGCTATGTTACCGCTTTGCTCAGCCCCTCTTATAGCGTTGTTAGTTGCAGTTGAAGTTGAAGATTGCTCCATGGTGGACAGGATTATGTTGGGATATCACAATATCTCTTATATTATTAATGCATCTATATACTTGGTAAAGGGTGGAAGACTCGGCCTTATGCCTGGTGTTTTGTTCCACTCTTGCCGCCCTAGTTTCCGTCATACCAGTGTTATGTTCCCGGATTTTACATTCCTTACGCGGTTGGGTGATTTATGGGACCCCCTTGACAGTTCGCTTTGAATAAAACTCCTCCAGCAAGGCCCAACATTGGTTTTACCATTTGCCTCACCTAGCCCTTTTTCCCTTGGGTTTCCGGAGCCCAAGGGTCATCTTTATTTTAGCCCCCCGGGGCCAATGCTTGTCTAAGTGTTGGTCCAAACCGAGCGATGTCCGGCGCTCCCTGGACAACCAGGGTCTATGCCAACCCGACGTCTGGCTCATCCGGTGTGCCCTGAGAACGAGATATGTGCAGCTCCTATCGGGATTTGTCGGCATAGCGGGAGGCTTTGCTGGTCTTGTTTTACCATTGTCGAAATGTCTTGTAAACCGGGATTCCGAATCTGATCGGGTCTTCCTGGGAGAAGGTATATCCTTCGTTGATTGCGAGAGCTTATCATGGGCTAAGTTGGGACACCCCTTCAGGGTATAATCTTTCGAAAGCCGTGCCTGCGGTTATAGGCAGATGGGAATTTGTTAATGTCCGGTTGTAGATAACTTGACACCAGATCCGAATTAAAATGCATCAACCGCGTGTGTAGCCGTGATGGTCTCTTTTCGGCGGAGTCCGGGAAGTGAACACGGTTTCTGGGTTTTGTTTGACGTAAGTAGGAGTTTAGGATCACTTCTTGATCATTGCTAGCTTCCCGACTATTCCGCTTGCTCTCTTCTCGCTGTTATTTGCGTATGTTAGCCACCACATATGCTTAGTCGCCGCTGCAACCTCACCACTTTACCCCTTCCTTACCCATTAAGCTTTGCTAGTATTGATACCCATGGTAATGGGATTGCTGAGTCCTCGTGGCTCACATATTACTACAACAACAGTTGCAGGTACAGGTTATGCGATGATCATGACGCGAGAGCAATGTTTGCTTGTTTTGGAGTTCTTCTTCTGCTTCTTCGATCAGGGGATAGGTTCCAGGTCGGCAGCCTGGGCTAGCAGGGTGGATGTCGTTTGAGCTTCTGTTTGTGTTTCATCCGTAGTCGGATGTTGCTCTTATGTATGATGTATTGTTGTATTCGTGTGGCATTGTGTGCCTCTTGTATGTATCCCCATCTATTATGTAATGTTGATGTAATGATATCCACCTTGCAAAAGCGTTTCAATATGCGGGTCTATCCTTGGTGGGACCTTCGAGTTCCTTTTGGATAGGGTCGCATATTGGGCGTGACAACGTGCATATATTCCCATCATGGGAAGATCATAGTGAAGACAAACACAATTTTCACATCTTCCTGTCCAACTTACGTGTAAGTGCTATTATTCATGGTTACTATTTTCCTGTTTTCTGCTGATCGAACACATCAATGATTTACATTACATTGTTGTAACTAGGCGAGGGTCAATCTGGATAGTCATGACGAGAAAAGCTTGCTTGTGCTTTTCAAGGAAGCATTGCAGCAGTATTGGTGTTACCTGAGGAAATCACACTTTGATGGCAAGTCTATAAACAAATTTCCGGTGAAGTCTCCTGTGCTAAAATTAGAAGACATTGAATGGAAAAACCTTTTTATGCACTGGTCTTGTTCCCAGGATGAGGTACTGTCTATGAAATCACATGACAATTTGAACTTCTACTTTTCCGCATGTGCCTTATGGATCTTTTTTGCAGGAAATCTGCTCGAAGAAGAATTCTGGTTTGAAAAGAACGACAGGATATCGCAAATATGTTGCCCGCTGCTTTGCTCTTGTTAGTACCTATTGTCCTGTATCACTGTACTTGCATACATACCTGGTTCATTATGTGATAGCAGTATGCATGATAGCTTGCTTATCAATTGTTCGCTCCAAATTATCTGATTTGTATGAATGGTTACATTAGTGTAGAATATATCCAATGCCAATGAATTTTTTTAGCTCTTCATTGTTCCTGTAAGTACATGCTGTCCTTTATCAGTGTACTTATATTGACAGGTAGTTGTTCATGTACCATCACTCTGCAGCTTATTTTCCTTTGCCCTCCATTTTCTACACATCAGATCTATATTTACTCTTACCATAAGGTTGGTACTGAAGAAGTTTAGCTATGCATTGCTCTTGGCTGTGCCTTCTGCCTGTATCCTGCACAAACATTTATAGCTACTTGGTTACGTAGCATCACTCTTCATCTTATCTTAAATATTCTCCATTTTTTCGTATACTATCATATCTATATATATTGTTAACAAAATGTAGAATAAAGGCAATGCTTATGAAGAAGATTCTGTGGTAAACTTCTTGAATTGCCCCCCCATCAGCATGGACAAGGGCTTTATAGAGCCTGTCTTCACCAGTAATGTAAGTTTGTCCTTCTTAAGCCTTCAAACTTTGTTGTGTATATTTGGTTAGGCATGAATGCAACAGCTGTCTATTTTTGGTGTTTGCATCAAATTGCATGTTTAAAGTTTATTATGTACTCCCTCCGTTCCTAAATATAAGTCTTTCTAGAGATTTCAATATGGACTACATACGGAACAAAACGAGTGAATCTACACTCTAAACTATGTCTATATACATCCGTATGTAGTTCATATTGAAATCTCTAAAAGACTTATATTTAGGAATAGAGGGAGTAGTTCGTAAACAAAAGTTTGTCCTTGTCAATTTAAGTTTTCAGTTGTACAACCAAGTTCCTTCTTCATACCATGTAAATTAAACTATACAGAGCAAGTGATCTTCTTTTGAGACTGCATGTATGCTTCTGTTCTTCATCCGTAATCCAGTGGTGTGGTGAACCTACCCACTACAGCACAATGTCATATTCTGCAATGTCTTAACTATGAACAATGTCATATCATTCTACTATTATTTAAACCGTCTCTTTATTTGCCAATCTGAAATGGGATAAATTGACAGCACACTAACCTTTGATACTTATGAGTTCTTGATCTGTAATCCAGTGGTGTCGTGAAGCTGCCAACTCCTTCACAATGTCATTTCCTGCCATGTCTTGACCTGAACAATACCATATTGTGTTAATGCATTTTTAAACCATGTCACTTTATTCGTCAGTAAGAAATGTGATGAATTGTCAGCACTGACACTTTTATGTGAAAAACCTGTCATCTGTCTGCTTGTTTATCTTTCAGAGTGAGGAAGATATAAGTGTTGAACAAGCGCAGTCTCATCATCTTGCTCAGGTGCTTGTGCTGCAGCTCGCCAGCAGGGCTAACCTTTCTTGAACTCTATTGAACTGCTGTCAGTTTTGTATATTATTTTTTCAGTGTGTTTATTTGCACTGGTGGCGATCTTTGATGCCCAGTGTATGTAATCTGCTGTCTGCTTGTGCTTTATTATCATAGTGGCAAACTTTGATGCCCAATGGATGTAATATGCCGTAATTTCTTTTTGTATAGTCTAGGTTTTTTCTTATTCATGATGTTGTAGTTATTTTACTGTATATATATCCTGTCTTCGCAGTAAAGCGGCCAGACCATAAAATTACAGTACATAATCAGGCCGTCATGCAATCATGATGTACGATCCGCATCATGGGCCCCATCAAACTAGCCCACTAGTAGATTCGGGCCTTTAATAGGCCGAGTAACCCCCGACCCTCTTTTCGCAAGAAAACTCAATGGGCTTTTAGGAGGCAGAGAAGTAGGTTGGGCCTGAAACGTGCTGAACAGGTCACGGGCCGGCAGCAGCCCGAAATGGACCCCAGCCCATGATTGTGTGAATCAAATCACGGGCTTTTAACAGGCCAAAATTGACTCGGTCCTTGTTTGGCCCAATCAAATATCGGCTGCGAGCAGGCCGGATGCAAACCGGGCCATAGTTAGGCCCAACTATATGACGGGCTTTTAACAGGCTGAAATTAATATAGGGCTGAAATGTTAAACGGGCCCTTAACAGGCCGAAACTAATATCAGGCCGAATTACTAAATGGGCCTTTTGCAAGTGGGCCCAAAAGCATCGTGTTCAGTTAATGGGCCAAATCTGATATGGGCCATAATTGAGACCCAAGCCTCTTAAAGGGTCGGACCTGATCTGGGCCGTGATTTGGCCCAGAACGTGGGAGGCTTTTAACGGGCCGGATCTCATATGGGCCATTATTAGGCCCGGAACATGGCAGGCCATTAATGGACCAGATCAAATATGGGCCGGCATTTGGCCCAAAACATGGCACCCAGTTAATGGGCCGACCTACTAGGGTCCTCAAAATCTTGTGGGCCTACAGCTGGGTCGGCCCATTAGTGTTGGCGAAATCTCATGGGCCTTTAGCCGGGCCGGCCCATTATGATCAGCAAGAATGTTGTGGGCCTTTACCTGGGCCGGCCCATTATGGCACACAAAACTCTTGTGGGCCTTTACCTGGGCCGGCCCATTATGGCACACAAAACTCTTGTGGGCCTTTACCTGGGCCAGCCCATTATGGCCCGCGAAATCTTGTGGGCCTTTAGCTGGGCCATGCCATTATGGTCCGCAAAATCTCATGGGCCTTTAGCTGGGCCGGCCCATTATGGTCCGCAAAATCTTGTGGGGCCTTTAGTTGGGCTGGCCCATTTAAACTTGATGGGTCGTGCCACGTGTCGACGTATCATAGGCGCCTTCTGTCCAATGAGTGGATGACATCTGTCCCAATGATGAGCCGACACGTGTTTCCTCCAGCCAATGATGATTTTACACGTGGAAAATCCCCATTGGTCGGGGCTCTTAACGGGTTATCGGATCCAAAACCTGACTCGATAGCTTAACGGTGTTCCGTTACGGTGGATGCCATGTGTCGGTCACCCTTGATGAAAGCACTTCTGTGACGCGCGATTTATCGTCATGGAACTGGACACTTCCGTGATGATAATCTTGGTAATGTCATGGAACACTTCTACGACAGCACATGTATGACTATCTTGATTCTGTAATAAATTTGTCATGGATGTACATGCATGACAAAAAAAGCGACCTACTGTGACAAACATGTATCATCACGGAAGTGTATTTTTTTTTTGTAGTGAAGGGAAATAGATGAAGTATTCCTTAAATAGGAACCTATTCTGAAACACAACCTTCCCGTTGAAATTCTTGGGGATCCCCCTCCACCCAAGGGTGATCCCGTGTTCGAACTTAAACCTTTACCTGATAATCTTTAAGTATGCTTATCTTGATGAAAAGAAAATATATCCTATTATTATTAGTGCTAACCTTTCAGAGCAAGAAGAAGAAAGATTATTGAAAACTCTGAAGAAGCATCGAGCTGCTATTGGATATGCTCTGGATGATCTTAAGGGCATTAGTCCCATGCTATGTCAACACAAAATTAAATTGGAGGACGATGCCAAACAAGTTAGAGACCCTCAACGACGACTAAATCCTAAGATGAAAGAAGTGGTAAGAAAGGAGATACTAAAGCTCCTTGAGGCAGGTATAATTTATCTCGTTGCTGATAGTGATTGGGTAAGCCCAGTCCATTTTGTCCCTAAAAAGGAAGGTATTACCGTTGTTCCTAATGATAAAGATGAATTGATCCCGCAGAGAATTATTACAGGTTATAGGATGGTAATTGATTTTCGTAAATTAAATAAAGCTACTAAGAAAGATCATTACCTTTACCTTTTATTGATCAAATGCTAGAAAGACTATCCAAACACACACACTTTTGCTTTCTAGATGGTTATTCTGGTTCCTCTCAAATACCTGTGTCAGCGGGAGATCAAGCAAAAACTACTTTTACTTGCCCTTTCGGTACTTTTGCTTATAGACGTATGCATTTTGGTTTATGTAATGCACCTGCTACCTTTCAAAGATGCATGATGGCTATATTCTCTGATTTTTGTGAAAAGATTTGCGAGATATTCATGGATGACTTCTCTGTTTATGGATCCTCCTTTGATAATTGTTTGAACAACCTTGATTGAGTTTTGCAGAGATGCGAAGACACTAGTCTCGTTCTGAATTGGGAAAAGTGTCACTTTATGGTTAATGAAGGCATTGTCTTGGGCCATAAGATTTCCGAGAGAGGTATTGAAGTTGATAAAGCTAAAGTTGATTCTATTGAAAAGATGCCATATCCCAAGGACATAAAAGGTATAAGAAGTTTCCTCGGTCATGCCGGTTTTTACAGGAGGTTCATTAAGGACTTTTCTAAAATCTCTAGGCCTCTGACTAATTTATTGCAAAAATATATTCCTTTTGTCTTTGATGATGATTGTGTAGAAGCATTTGAAATACTTAAGAAAGCCTTGATCACTGCACCTGTTGTTCAGCCACCTGATTGGAATTTAACTTTTGAAATTATGTATGATGCTAGTGATTATGCTGTAGGTGTTGTTCTAGGGCAAAGAGTCGATAAGAAATTGAATGTTATCCAGTATACTAGTAAGACTCTTGATACTGCCCAAAGAAATTATGCTACTACTGAAAAAGAATTCTTAGCAGTTGTGTTTGCATGTGATAAGTTTAGACCTTATATTGTTGATACCAAAGTTACTATTCACACTGATCATGCTGCTATTAAATATCTTATGGAAAAGAAAGATGTTAAGCCTAGACTCATTAGATGGGTTCTCCTGCTCCAAGAGTTTGATTTGCATATTATTCATAGAAAGGGAGCTGAGAACCCCATTGCAGACAACTTGTCTAGGTTAGAGAATGTTCTTGATGACCCACTTCCTATTGATGATAGCTTTCCTGATGAACAATTAGCGGTCATTAATGCTTCTTGTACTGCTCCATGGTATGCTGATTATGCTAATTATATTGTTGTTAAATTTATACCACCTAGTTTCACATACCAGCAAAAGAAAAAGTTCTTTTATGATTTACTTTTGGGATGACCCACACCTTTATAAAGAAGGAGTAGATGGTGTTATTAGACATTGTGTACCTGAGCATGAACAGGAACAGATCCTACGCAAGTGTCACTCTGAATCATATGGAGCACACCACGCTGGAGATAGAACTGCACATAAGGTACTACAATCTAGTTTTTATTGGCCTACTCTCTTCAAAGATGCTCATAAGTTTGTCTTATCTTGTGATGAATGTCAAAGAATTGGTAATATTAGTAGATGTCAAGAAATGCCTATGAATTATTCTCTTGTTATTGAACCGTTTGATGTTTGGGGCTTTGATTATATGGGACCTTTTCCTGCCTCTAATGGTTATACACATATTTTAGTTGCTGTTGATTACGTTACTAAGTGGGTAGAAGCTATTCCAACTAGTAGTGTTGAGCATAACACTTCTATTAAAATGCTTAAAGAAGTTATTTTTCCGAGGTTTGGAGTCCCTAGATATCTTATGACCGATGGTGGTTCACATTTTATTCATGGTGCTTTCCGTAAGATGCTTGCTAAGTATGATGTCAATCATAGAATTGCATCCCCGTATCATCCGCAGTCTAGTGGTCAAGTAGAGTTGAGCAATAGAGAGCTCAAATTAATTTTGCAAAAGACTGTTAATAGATCTAGAAAGAATTGGTCCAAAAAACTTGATGATGCATTATGGGCCTATAGAACTGCATATAAAAATCCTATGGGTATGTCTCCATATAAGATGGTTCATGGAAAAGCATGTCATTTACCTCTTGAACTTGAACATAAAGCATATTGGGCTATTAAAGAGCTCAATTATGACTTCAAACTTGCCGGTGAGAAGAGGTTGTTTGATATTAGCTCACTTGATGATTGGAGAGCCCAAGCTTATGAAAATGCCAAGCTATTCAAAGAAAAAGTTAAGCGCTGGCATGATAAAAGGATACAAAAGTGTGAGTTTAATGTAGGTGATTATGTGTTATTATTCAACTCTTGTTTAAGATTTTTTTGTAGGAAAGCTTCTCTCTAAATGGGAAGGCCCCTACGTTATCGAGGAGGTCTATCGTTCTGGTGCCATAAAGATCAACAACTTCGAAGGCACAAGTCCAAGGGTGGTAAACGGTCAAAGAATTAAACATTATATTTCAGGTAATCATATTAATGTTGAAACCAATATTATTAAAACTGTAACCCCGGAGGAATACATAAGGGACACTTTCCAGAACGTTCCAGACTCCGAAAAGGAATAGGTATGTGGTACGGTAAGTAAACCGACCCCAAAACAACTCCAATGGCAATTTTTATCAGTTTTGGATTATTTGAGAGTTTTAGGAAGAAAGAAGTAGTCTGAAAGGGACACGAGGCTCCCACGAGAGTGGAGGGCGCGCCCACCCTTACTGGGCGCGCCCCCCTGTCTCGTGGGCACCTCGTGTGCTTCTCGGACTCCGTTTTCTTGCACATTACGTATTTTGGTCGGTAAAAATTCATTATATATAATCCCGAAGGTTTTGACCACCGTATCACGCAAATATCCTCTGTTTTCGTTTCGAGCTGTTTTCTGTTGCAGATCTAGAGCATTATGGCATCTCCAAGAGCTCCCAAGGACAAGTTTTTCAAGAGGGTTATCAACCCCTACCTCGCGGAGGTGCTGCAACACCCTCAAACCATTGAGATGCGTGAGGGGGTGCTGCACATCCGTGATGTGGAGGGACCAAGGCGTACCAGAAGCGTGGAGACAAAGCTCGAAGCTGTGGAGCAGCAAGTTTTCAAGTGCCAAGGGATGGTGGAGCGTGGACTCAACACTAACCAGATGATGATCACGGAGTTCACCAACAACCACAAGCTAGATGCCAAAGTCATTGGGGAAACCATCTTCAAGCTCTAAGAGAAAATCGAGCACCTCCAAGCCCAGATCTTTGATCCGCAAAACCAGAACTGTGAGTATGAATATAGATTCAAAAGGATGAGTTTGGCTGTAGATTTAAGGATCCCGGAGACTCGATCATCCTTCTACAATGGTGATCCTATGCCTTGGAAGACGGACGACAAGCCTACATCATCAACAACTCCTACTTCACCACCTCCGAAGACATAATCACTTGGGTATGGGCACTCCCCTTGGCAACTGCCAAGCTTGGGGGAGGTGCCCCGGTATCGTATCACCATCACACTCCTATATTTACCATTTTATTTAGTTTGATCCTTTTAGTAGATCTTGATCTAGTAGATTGAAGTTTTTGATATCAAGTAGTTTTGAGTTTTGCTTAGTGATCTCTTTTTGTAGTCGAGTCCATGAGCTATCTATAATAAAGATTAGTGTTGAGTCAAGGGCTTTGCTATGTTGCTATGATTCTGAGAAAGTAGAAAGAATTAAAGAGTTCTTATTGATCTTATGGATAGTAATAACTTCACACATAGAAAGTATGAGGCATAAAGGTTGTTGAGAGTTGATAAACGTAGTTTTGGTCATCATTGCAATTAATAGGAAGTGATAAGGAAAGAGAGGTTCACATATAAATATACTATCTTGGACATCTTTTACGATTGTGAGCACTCATTAAGTATGACATGCTAAAAGAGTTGACGTTGGACAAGGAAGACAACGTAATGGTTTATGTTTTCTCACATATCAGTTAAAGTATATTGTCATTGACCTTCTAAACATGTTGAGCTTGCCTTTCCCCCTCATGCTAGCCAAATTCCTAGCACCAAGTAGAGATACTACTTGTGCTTCCAATTACCCTTTAAACCAAGTTTTTCCATGAGAGTCCACCATATCTACCTATGGATTGAGTAAGATCCTTCAAGTAAGTTGTCATCGGTGCAAGCAATAAAAATTGCTCCTTAAATATGCATGACTTATTAATGCGGAGAAAATAAGCTTTATACGATCTTGTTATGGAAGCAATAAAAGCGACGGACTGCATAATAAAGGTCCATACACAAGTGGCAATATAAAGTGACGTTCTTTCGTACTAAGATTTTGTGTATCTAACCCTAAAAGCGCATGACAACCTCTGCTTCCCTCTGTGAAGGGCCTATCTTTACTTTATGTTCTTACTTTATGTTTTTATTTGTACTTGAGTCAAGGTGATCTTCACCTTTCCCTTTTTCATTTTATCCTTTGGCAAGCTCCTCGTGTTTGAAAGGTCATGATATATATATATATATATATATATATATATATATATATATATATATATATATATATGTTCAATTGGATGTTCGTTAGCATGGGCTATTATTGTTGATATCACCTAAAGGTGAATACGTAGGGAGGCAACACAATAAGCCCCTATCTTTCTCAGTGTCTGGCTGAAACTCCATAACCACAAGTATTGCGTGAGTGTTAGCAATTGTAGAAGACTATATGATAGATGACTATGTGTACTTGCTGAAAAGCTCTATTGTTGACTCTTTCTGATGTTATTATAAATTGCGATTGCTTCAATGACTGAGATTATAGTTTGTTAGTTCTCAATGAAGTTTTTGAACCATACTTGATATTGTGAATTGATTGTCACTTGAGCATAAGAAATTATATAAAGGAATCTATATATGTTGATGTTGCAAGAATGATCATGATGCCCTCATGTCCGTATTTTATTTCTATTGACACCTCTATCTCTAAACATGTGGACATATTTTTCGATATCGGCTTCCGCTTGAGGACAAGCGAGGTCTAAGCTTGGGGGAGTTGATACGTCCAATTTGTATCATGCTTTTATGTCAATATTTATTGCATTATGGTCTATTATTACACATTATATCTCAATACTTATGGCTATTCTCTCTTATTTTACAAGGTTTACCATGAAGAGGGGGAATGCCGGCAGCTGGAATTCTGGCTGGAAAAGGAGCAAACATTGGAAACCTATTCTGCACTGCTCCAAAAGTCTTGAAACTCCACGAAACATGTTTTTGGATTTATTAAGAATTATTGAGAGAAAGAAATACATCAGGGGGGCCCACACCCTGTCCAGGAGGGTGGGAGGCGCGCCCCCGTCTACTGGGCGCGCCCCCTGTCTCCTTGGCCCCCTGGTGGCCCTCCGATGTCCATCTTCCGCTATATGAAGGCTTTTACCCTGGAAAAAATCATGGGCAAGATTATGGGACGAAACTCTGCTGCCACGAAGTGGAACCTTGGCGGAACCAATCTAGGGCTCTGGCAGAGCTGTTTTGCCGGGGACACTTCCCTCCGGGAGGGGGAAATCATCACCAACATCATGACCAACGATCCTCTCAACGGGAGGGGGTCAATCTCCATCAACATCTTCACCAACACCATCTCCTCTCAAACCCTAGTTCATCTCTTGTATCCAATCTTGTATCCAAAACCACAAATTGGTACCTGTGGGTTGCTAGTAGTGTTGATTACTCCTTGTAGTTGATACTTATTGGTTTACTTGGTGGAAGATCATATCTTCAGATCCTTAATGCATATTATTACACCTCTGATTATGAACATGAATATGCTTTGTGAGTAGTTACGTTTGTTCCTAAGGACATGGGTGAAGTCTTGCTATTAGTAGTCATGTGAATTTTGTATTCGTTTGATATTTTGATAAGATGTGTGTTGTCTTTCCTCTAGTGGTGTCATGTGAATGTCGACTACATGACACTTCACCATTATTTGGGCCTAGAGGAAGGCATAGGGAAGTAAGAAGTAGATGATGGGTTGCTAGAGTGACAGAAGCTTAAACCCTAGTTTATGCGTTGCTTCGTTAGGGGCTGATTTGGATCCACATGTTTCATGCTATTGTTAGGTTTACCTTAATACTTTTGTTGTAGTTGCGGATGCTTGCAATAGGGGTTAATCATAAGTGGGATGCTTGTCCAAGTAAGGGCAGTACCCAAGCACCGGTCCACCCACATATCAAATTATCAAAGTACCGAACGCGAATCATATGAACATGATGAAAACTAGCTTGACGATAATTCCCATGTGTCCTCGGGAGCTCCTTTCTCATTATTAGAAATTGTCCAGGCTTATCCTTTGCTACATAAAGGATTGGGACACCTTGCTGCACTTTATTTACTTTGTTTACTTTTTACTCGTTACTATTTATCTTATCACAAAACTATCTATCACCTACAATTTCAGTGCTTGCAGAAAACCTTACTGAAACCCGCTTATCATTTCCTTCTACTCCTCGTTGGGTTCGACACTCTTACTTATCAAAAGGACTACGATAGATCCCCTACACTTGTGGGTCATCAGAGACTATGGCAGGGCCTTCAAATGAGGCCAGCGCTGCCGAATCTTTAGAAGTTAATGGTGAAAAGGGTGACAATGATGATTTTGCTAGAGAGCCTAAGAAGAAGAGGCCTACTCCAGAGAACTCGGCAGAGACCGCACTGCAGTCCTGCCCGTCCCAGTGAGTTTTATCAGCTGGAACTATCGGGGGCTTGGGAACCCCGAGACAGTTCGTGAGCTTCGCAGTATTGTGAGGCTGGAAGGGCCCACTCTACTTTTTGTTATATAGATGAAAATAAAAGCAAAAGAGTAGAGGATCTGAATAATTTGTTAGGTTTTGGAGGTTGTTTTGCGGTAGACAGTGCTGGCCTTAGTGGTGGCATTGGTCTCTTTTGGTCAAATGATGTTTCAGTTGAGTTGAAAAACTTCAGTCAATGTCATATTGATGTTTCGGTTAGCAATAAAATTCGGAACTCTCCATCTTGGAGGTTCACTGGTTTTTATGGATCACCGCGTGCTGAAGAGAGACATAATAGTTGGCGGTTATTGCATACTCTATATAACATACCACATGTGGCATGGATGTGCATGGGGGATTTTAATGAGACCCTTTTTTCCAATGAACACTTCAGTAGAGCTGCTCGTCCTGAGAGACAGATGCAAGCTTTTTGGGAGGTGGTGGATGAAATTTCCTTCCAGGATTTGGGTTGGTCAGGCTTAGCGTACACTTGGGACAATCACTAAATTGGAGAGGACAATGTGAAAGCGAGATTGGATCGTGCTTTCGCTAATGAGGTTTTTCGAAGATAGTTTCAGCATATCAGGGTGAGGAATCTCTCATCAGTGGACTCGGATCATTGTTTTGTCGTGGCGGAAATAAAAGAGACAGTAGCTTCGAGGCCACGAGCAAAGAAGCAGTTCAGATACGAAAATGTGTGGCAGACCCATACTGACTATGATCGCCGAGTGGAGGAGACATGGCAAGGTCTGCAGTGCAACCTCGGAATGCAGGGTATATATGATGCTTTGAGTGAATTACAGGCAACTTTAGAACATTGGAGTTCTAAGGAGTTTGGGGGATTGACGAGGAAGGTGAGGCAGCTCCAGAAGAAACTAGATCACATTCGATCCGGGTCTGTTGGCCGGGGTCCGACACTTGAGGAGCTGGCCATTATTAAAAAGTTGAAACAGGCACTGCACCAGGAGGAGGTGTGGTTCGGGCAACGATCACGCGTCCCATGGTTCCGTGAGGGAGACCATAATACTGCCTATTTTCAAGCTCAAGCTAGACAACGGAGAAGAGTAAACAAGATACAAGGCCTGCAGAGGGCGGATGGATCTGTTTGTGCTAATGAAAATGAGGATAAGGAGGAAGTACAGGATTTCTACACTAACATGTACCGTACTCAAGGTTTTGCTGGTGCGGGAGAATTGTTAGCTCACGTCCCTGTCAAAGTCTCAAATGAAATGAACATGGAGTTGACAAAACCGTATACGGCTGAGGAGGTCAAGCATGCACTTTTTCAGATGGCTCCGTCGAAGGCGCCGGGAGTGGACGGATACACAACTGGTTTTTATCAACGGCATTGGGGCCTTTTGGGAGGAGATGTCACTAGTGCGGTTTTGGAGTTTCTCAATGGTGGGGAATTATATTCGGGATTAAATGACACTTCCATTACCCTAATACCCAAGGTAAAACATCCACAGTCTATATCTCAGTATCGTCCCATTGCTCTTTGTCTGGTTCTCTATAAGATTGCATCCGAAGCAATCACAAACAGACTCAGAGGTATTATGGATGAGATTGTTAGCGAGGAACAGAGTGCTTTTGTTCCCGGTTAGTTAATCACCGATAATGTTTTAGTGGCATACGAGAGTGTGCATACTATGAAGAGGAGGAAGAAAGGGAAAAATTATTCTTGCGCGGTCAAGCTTGATATGATGAAAGCCTATGATCGCGTCGAGTGGCATTACCTGGAAACTATACTATCTAAACTTGGATTTGACATAGCTTTCGTCAGGTTAATTATGAAATGCATGACCTCGGTGCGGTTCTCAGTTAGGGTGAATGGTGAACTATTGCCTTTTTTCATCCCGTCCAAGGGACTCCGACAAGGCGATCCTATCTCGCTGTACTTATTCCTACTATGCGGGGAAGGTTTTTCCTCATTGCTAAATAGTTACAATGGAGGAATTGTTGATCGAGGTTTGCGTTTCAGCTATCGATCACCTTGTGTAACACATCTGCTATTTGCAGATGACAACTTGATTTTTATCAATGCAAAAACAGCAAGCGCCCTCAGGTTGAATGAGATCCTCAGAATTGTCGGTGTACTAGAGTAGGGGTACCCTAGTATCCCGAACTTGTGCACGGGCAGTGGCAGCACCCCGCGGCAAGGCTTGCCGGGTGACTGCCAAGGTCCTCCGTGGTTCCTGTGGAGCCATTCAAGAACAAAGTATTCAAGCCAAGGAGACAAGGCCCCGGCAAGAGGAGCTTGCCGGGAAGGCCAACCAAGGCATCTCAAGGAACTTGCCACGACGCGCCACGCGTCCCGGCGAGGCCCGGTGAGCAACAAGCTTCCGGATGCGACAAGACAATGACCGCGGCAAAGCGCTTGCCGCGGCAAGCTACCACTCTATACCCGCGCTCTAGCACATCCACCAACGTGTCGCCCTGGGGCCTTTCCAGGCGCGTGTGGCAAGAGGCTGTGCAGCCAGCGGTGCGCGGTGGCAAGCGACGCTGACAAGATTGCCATCGTGGCGAGCGGTGGCATCCTTGACGGTCCCTTTTTGCACTATTTGGGCGACGTAGACGGGCATTTAATGCCTTTGTCCCCTGCCGTCAGGGTTAGGTATGATACACTGTACAGGTAGTTGTACCAACCGCAATTCCTTTTCCATTTTTACCCTTGTCTACATTGCCACCTGTCAGAAACCCCTTTAGCATATAAAAGGAGGCCCATGCGCAACGTAGAGGGGGGTTCGGAGGCAGAAAAACACTCACGCTCGGTCTTGTTAGCAGCTAGTGTGTATTGTAGCACTCAGCGCTCCCGAGCAAGAACTCAATACACTCAGACATGCAGCAGTAGGAGTGTTATCTCTCCGGAGAGCTCCGAAGCTGGGTAAACTGCTCGTGTGCTTCGCCTCGATCCGCTCTTCGTGCGATCTCCGCCCCCCGCCGAACCGAAAGGGGCTCGGTCCGCCGGTCCCATAGGTGTTCGTGGATCAGCTTCCCCGACATCTTTGGCGCGCCAGGTAGGGGGCGTTGAGGTTGTGTGAACCTGATCTGGCGTACACACGAGCTAGATCTTCATCTTCTTCATCGACATGCCACCGAAGAAGAAGGCTTCGGCGGCAGCTGTTCCGTCCACGTCGATCCCACCACCACCAGAGCAAACGGGTGGTGGGGTAGACGCCGGCGGGAGAACGGGCATCGACGAGGGAGCTCACGGTGCTGCCAGGTCCAAGGACAAGGCTGCGCAGACCTCGGCGTCCATACATGCACCGCGCCCATCTCAGGAGGCACGGGACCGACAGCGTCATGGTATTCGCAGGGCCATACGTTTGTTGGACCAAGATCGAGCTGGTGGATCTCGGGGTGCTCAAGACCAGCATGCACGCCAACATGCTGGCACGAGCGAGACACGGTCGCCTGGACAGGATACTGCTCCTTCTAACATAGTTAGAAGTCCGAGCATATCCCGCTCCTCGCACCGTTCGCCACTGCCGCCCACCATTCCAACAGAAGCTTTGGCGCGAGCTCAACTGCTCCTGGATTACCCTCCAACGGAAGACAAGATCGATGAATGGAGGGCCACCATTCAGAGTCTCATCGGCTTCGCCAACGGCGACACTCCACAGCTGCCGAGTACATCGCTGCCGCGGCAGGATTGCCGGGCACGAGCCGATGGCGACGAAACCGGTGGGGGTGCAACCACCATGCACTCTCCACCCCGAAGGCCAAGATCGCCGACTCGCCGGATCCACCTCGACAGCGACTCCACCGCATCATTAGATCCACGAGCTCATCGCGATCAGCGCCAAGTTCTTCACGAACGACAGCAAGAAGACGCTTGAACTCGCATCGAGCGCCGAAGAGAAGCGCGGCGTCAATCGGACTAGCGCGCTGGGCCCTCTGTCGACATGCATGCACCAGGGGAACCAGGCGACTTGCCGTACGCGGTAGGTTGCCCTGCGTTCACTCGTGAGCTGCGGCAAGTCCAGTGGCCCAGCACGAAGAATTTCAAGCCAGACGTACCAGAGAAGTACGACGGCAAGTCGCATCCATCGGAGTTCCTCAGCATCTACACCATCGCGGTGCAAGCTGCCGGGGGGCGGGACGACAAGATCCTGGCCAACTACTTCCCGCTGGTGCTCAAGCCCAATGTCAGATCCTGGCTCATGCACTTGCCGAACAACTCCATATCCTCCTGGGCAGACCTATGCCATCAGTTTGTCGGCGCCTTTACAGGCGGCCACAAGCCTCATGGCCAAGAGAGCGACCTTCATCTGCTCGCCCAG
This sequence comes from Triticum dicoccoides, assembly GCF_002162155.2. Lineage (NCBI taxonomy): Eukaryota > Viridiplantae > Streptophyta > Magnoliopsida > Poales > Poaceae > Triticum > Triticum dicoccoides. The sequence continues at coordinate 56,738,136 of NC_041393.1, read as the reverse complement.
AAGGAAGGAGAGCCCCTGCGCAAGTACATTTAGAGATTCAGCCGCGTACAGCACAACATCCCAGATGTCCACCCTGCCGCGGTAATCAGCGCATTCCACCAGAACGTGCGACACCGCAGGATGCGGGAGGAGATGGCGATGTGCAAGATCAGAGACGTCAGTGAGCTATATGCCCTGGCCGACAAGTGTGCATGTGCTGAGGAAGGGAGGAAACTCCCCCGAGAGAATACAAAAGCAGGAGGATCTGATAGTGAGGAGGCTGCCCCGACAAAGAAAAACCGGCGGCGGAACAACAGGAAGAAGAAAGGCAAAGATGTGCTAGTCGTTGAGCAGTCCGGCAACGGAGGTGGCGCCAAGAAAGCCAAAGCTGGTAGCTCCAGCGAGGAGATTGCCGCAGGCACCAACTACCAGGCTGTGGCGGTCGCCGACAAGCAGGACGGCACCAACAAGCAGTACTACAAGATCCACCGCACCAAGGGCCATGACCTCTAGAGCTACAAGAAGGTCGAGCAGCTTGTCGAGCAGCAAAAGGCTGAATACGAGCGACGCGACAAGGAGAAGGCCCAGGAAGGTGCTGGAGGAGCCGGCAAGAAATGCCCCGGCCGAGGAGGACGCCGCGGCAAGGCCAAGCAGCGGCAAGGAGATAGACCTCCCCGCGGCCGCGACAAGGATGAAGATGACGACGACGATGAAGATATGGATGATGACGAGACCGATGAGCATGAGTTCCAGAAAGCCACAGAGATCCTATGCATTGACGGCGGTGCTTCTCTGCATACTTCACACCGCCAGCTCAAGGGTGGGTGCGGGAAGTCAATGCGGCAGAACCACCCGTCGAGTCACGCAAGCCTCTGAAATGGTCCAGCACGCCTATCATCTTTGATATTGAGGACCACCCTGATCGCATAACTGCGGTCGGGTGCTTGCCGATGTTGGTTTCACCAACTATCCGCAACCTCAAGGTCACTAAGATGCTAGTTGACGGCGGGGCCGGCTTGAACCTGATCTCCTCCGCGGTACTCCAGAAAATCTAGATCCCTGATGGCGAGCTCGAAGAGACCCGCACATTCCAAGGAATCAATCCGGGAAGGAGCAAGCCGAAGGGAAAGATCACGTTGCCGGTGACATTTGGCAGCGAGTTGAACTTCAGGACTGAGAGGGTCACTTTTGACGTTGCTGACTTTCCATTGCCTTACAATGGGATACTCGGACGTCCAGCACTCGCCAAATTCATGGCAGCCTCTCACTATGCATACAACATGCTGAAGATGCCAGGCCCGATAAGTGTCATCTCTGTCCCTGGCAACAAGAAGGATGCTCTTATCTGCGCCGACAAGATCTACCGGGAAGCAGCAGCCGCAACAGATCGCAAGTCACTTGCCGTTGAAGCTCCCGGGGCGAAGAAGAAGACCAAATCCGGCAAGAGTTCTGATGCCCACTCCGGCAAGCGCACCTCTTCGGAGTGCTGCGCTACCGTCGAGGACGCACCATCGAGCTCCACCGGCAAGTGTAAGAAGACAATGGAAGGTCCACCAGAGACCAAGAAGGTGTCCGCCAAGGAGGATGGCACTGGTGGTACCTTCACCATCAGTGCCACTCTCGACCCTAAATAGGAAAGCACGCTCATTGCTTTCCTGCGGGTGAACGTCGACGTATTTGCGTGGCAACCGTCTGACATCCCCGGTGTTCCCAGGAAAGTAATCGAGCACCATCTTGCCGTCTGTCCTCATGTGCGGCCCGTCAAGCAGAAAGTTAGGAAGCAGGTAGTGGAGCGCCAAGAATTCATCGCAGAAGAAATCAAGAAATTGGAAGCAGCAGGCCTTGTCAGAGGAGTGCTCCATCCTACGTGGTTGGCCAACCCTGTAGTCATGCGCAAGGCAAACGGGAAATGGAGGCTTTGTATCGACTTTACCGATGTCAATAAAGCTTGTCCCAAAGACCCATTTCCCTTGCCGCGCATCGACCAGATTGTTGACTCCATGGCCCGATGTGACTTGCTTTCATTTCTTGATGCATACTCAGGATACCATCAGATCTTCATGGCAGAAGAGGATGCGGAGAAGACCGCATTCATCACCCCATGTGGCACATACTGTTTCGTACGGATGCCTTTCGGTTTAAAGAATGCTGGTTCAACATTTGCAAGGGTAGTCCATGACGCTTTTGAGCCGCAAATGCACAGAAATGTGGAAGCCTACATGGATGACATAGTGGTCAAGAGCAAGGACAAGGCGACTCTGATTCAAGATTTAGACGAAACCTTTGCAAATCTGCGCAAGATCACCTCAAGCTTAACCCCGAGAAGTGTGTGTTTGGAGTCCCCTCCGGCAAGCTTCTCGGGTTCTTCATGTCTCAGCGGGGAATTGAGGCCAATCCCGACAAGATCAAGGCCATTGAGCAGATTGAAGCACCAAAGCGCGTCAAGGATGTATGAAGACTTGCCGGTTGCGTAGCTGCCCTCAGCAGGTTTATCTCTAGGTCTGTTGAGTGCGCCCTGCCATTTTTTAAAATATTGAAAAAGGCAGGTCCAATGAAATGGATTCCGAAAGCGGAGGTTGCACTGCAGGACTTAAAGAGATACCTGTCCTCCACTCCAACACTTGTCGCACCTAAGCCACAAGAGAAGTTGCTGCTATATATAGCGGCAACCAATCAAGTGGTTAGTGCTGCGTTAGTAGCGGAGAGGGAGGCGGACGATGAGCCAGCAACCACGGCAGATGCATCCAGCGACAAGCAGGGGACTTCATCGGCAAGCTCTGGTCCCGACAAAGATGGATCTGCGTAGGCGCGTGAGAAGATGCAGAAAAGAATGGTGCAGCGCCCAGTTTACTTTGTCAGTTCCCTTCTGCAGGGGGCTAGCTCAAGGTACTCTGGTGTGCAGAAATTGCTTTTTGGCCTTCTCATGGCCTCGAGAAAGCTGCGCCATTACTTCCAAGCACATGAGATCACAGTCGTCACTCGTTTTCCGCTGAAGAGGATACTGCAAAATCCAGAAGCAACAGGCAGGATTGTCGAGTGGGCACTGGAACTGTCAAGCTTTGGCCTCAAGTTTGAGAGCACTTCGACTATCCAAAGCAGAGCATTGGCGGAGTTCATAGCAGAATGGACGCCAACACAAGATGAAGAAATTCCAGAAACGAGCATCCCCGTCAAGGAAGCAAGCAAAGAGTGGTTGATGTATTTTGATGGTGCCTTTTCGCTGCAAGGCGCCGGTGCGGGCGTGCTACTTGTTGCACCACCGGAGAGAACCTCAAGTACGTGGTCCAGATGCACTTTCCCAAGGAGCAAGCAACGAACAATACCGCAGAGTATGAAGGTTTGCTTGCCGGTCTCAGGATCGCAGCAGACCTTGGGATCAAGAAGCTCATTGTCAGGGGTGACTCACAGCTTGTCGTCCGCCAAGTGAACAAGAATTATCAGAGTCCGTTGATGGAAGCTTACGTTGATGAAGTGAGAAAACTAGAAGAGCACTTTGACGGCCTACAGATGGAACATGTTCCAAGAGCTCAGAACGACATTGTCGATGGCCTGTCAAAGTGCGCCGCACTTAAGTTACCTGTGGAACCAGGGATCTTTGTGCTCAAACTGACTCAACCATCTATAACGCCATCAACTGGACAGAGCAAGAAGAGGAAGTTGATTTCTGGTGACTATTTTCCGGCAGAGCTCCCCGAAGCCGCCGCCAAGAAGGTCCTCAAGATCAACACCAAGGGTGCTGAGGAGCAGTCTGCTCCGGCAAGCCCTAGGGTTTGTTCCGTTGAAGCAGACGCTCCCGACAAGTTTTGCTCCGGCAAGCTTGCCGGGGAACGTCAAGCTCCGGCTGAGCCGCAGGTTCTCGCCGTAGAAGCGGATGTTCCCGCAGCAGCAGATGTGCCTTTAGTCCTTGTTGTCGACCCGCAAGCTCCAGCATGGGCACAGCAGATTGTCCGTTTCCTTCAGACAGGAGAACTTCCCGAAGAGCAAGAAGAAGCGGAAAGAGTAGCCCGGCAGTCAAGTATGTACCAGTTTGTCGACAACACACTGTACAGAAGAAGACTCAACGGCATGAAATTGAAGTGTATTCACCGGGAAGACGGACAAAAGCTGTTGGCAGAGATACATGGAGGCATATGTGGTCACCACATTGGCGCAAGAGCACTTGCCGGCAAAGCGTTCCGGCACAGTTTCTTTTGGCCGACAGCCCTCTAGGATGCAACTGCACAAGTAACCAAGTGTGAAGCGTGCCAGTTCCATTCCAAGAAGATACACCAGCCAGCTCAAGCTCTCCAGACGATCCCTTTATCCTGGCCATTTTCGGTCTGGGGGCTCAACATCCTCGGCCCCTTTCCCCGAGCTGTCGGGGGCTTTGAGTACTTGTACGTTGCAATCGACAAGTTCACAAAGTGGCCAGAAGTGGAAGCAGTGAGGAAGGTGACAGCACAGTCAGCAGTCAAGTTCTTCAGGTCGATTGTTTGCCGCTTCGGGATCCCTAACAGGATCATCACCGACAACGGCACGCAATTCACGAGCCGCACCTTCATGCAGTACGTCGAAGATCTTGGCGCCAAGGTCTGCTTCGCTTCTGTTGCTCATCCGAGAAGTAACGGTCAAGCGGAGAGGGCGAATACTGAAGTGCTGCGCGGGCTCAAGACCAGGACTTTCGACAGGCTGCGCAAGTGCGGAAAGAACTGGATTGAGGAGCTGCCGGTGGTTCTTTGGTCGGTCAGGATGACGCCAAATCGAGCCACTGGCCAGACACCTTTCGCTCTAGTCTATGGAGCAGAGGCAGTTCTCCCCACGGAACTCATATACGGGTCACCTCGAGTGCTCGCTTATGATGAGCTTGAGCAAGAGCAGTTGCGACAAGATGACGCGCTGCTCCTTGAGGAGGACCGTCTTCAGGCCGCTGTACGAGCTGCTCGATACCAGCAAGCTTTGCGCCGCTACCATAGCCGCAAAGTTAATGCCAGAAGTCTCGAGGAAGGCGACTTTGTTCTTCGGCGCGTTCAGTCCGCCAAGAATTCCAACAAGTTGACGCCAAAGTGGGAAGGCCCTTACCGGGTGAAACGAGTCACTAGGCCTGGCGTTGTCCGCCTTGAGACCGAAGATGGCATTCCGGTGAGCAACTCCTGGAACATTGAGCATCTTCGTAAGTTTTACCCGTAAGGCGTGGTTGCCGGAACCTGTTCTGGCAACCACCTTTTGTACAAGTCTTGCCGATGTTGCATGTAATCCTTTGTACGAAGCCGGGCGCAGATCCCGTGCATAAGTAAAGCTCATGTGATTCGCACATCTTGTTAATTTCATGCTTTCTACTTTTCTTTGCATGCGTTATCTGACACTTTGTGCAGCGCCTATCCCCGGTAAGCAATAACGAGCCGTAAGGCCCCATATCTTTATTTTCTCTTCTTTCTCTTTCTCAAAGAAGGGAAGGTTCCCTCGCCCACAGGTTTGTCGGGGGGAAAGGAGAAGATAATGGTGTGGACCAAGCGTCGTTCGAGGAAGTTTCGCCTTACCGGGAAGCAAACGACAGAAAAGCTAACTTGCTAAAGTTTGAGCAATCGGTTTTAAAATTTTTAAGTTATCTTCCTCGAACGACCGTGCTTTGTATGGAAAACCTGTGCGCGGAGGAACCAACTCGTAGCTAGTTGCGCTCTTACTTTGTTTCGAGTCCGCTCAACAACTTAAGTGAGCTGCGACTAGTTGCGACAAGGTTTCTTGTCGGTAGCGGCACCGCCAGCAGGCTGCTGACATCCCGCACTCAGGGCTCGCGGCTAAGGTGCCTGCGCCGACAAGTTCCCTAAAAGCGTAGGGCAAAAACATACAAATGAAGGAATCAAGTAAAGGAAATAACATAGCAATCGCTACCCAAAATACAGTCATATTTTAAGATAGCTTGTCGCAGCTCTAACAGATTGTTCTCATAACATGACCAGCAGCGACAAGAAAAAGAGAAAACGGGCGGCCTAATCTATGTGATCGCCCTCAACCCTCTTGATCCCGCTCACCTTGTCCACAATGGGTGCGACAAGGGTCTTGAGCGCTTCCAGATCAGCATCCGGCGGCAAGGTCCTGAGGACGTTGGTGAGGTTGAGCCCTGGGTTGCGGAAGGCCACCTTCACCAGCACCTTTTGAAGAGCACCCGCGCAGATTTTGCGCGACTCATCGGCCAGCTGCTTTGGGATCTTCTCCCGGAGTCGCTGGAGGGCCGTCGCCACGCCTTTGAAGAACAAGCTGAGCTTGGCGCTGGGTTGGAGGTGCTCATCGGAGGAATACCCGAGATTCTCCATCCCCAGCTGCGCCAGCTCCCCGTCGATGGCTGCGGCAACATCCACGATACCCTTGGTCCAGTGCTCCACGTTCTCCTTAAAAGTGTTCTAGGCGGCAGCAGCACTGGCCAGCAGCGCCTCGTCGGCCTTGATCTTCTCCTTCAAGGCCACCTCCTGCTCCCTGGCGCCATCCAGCGTCTTGGTCAAAGTAGTCAGCTTCAACTCAAGATCTGCGTTGGAGTCCTTGGCGGCGCTAAGCTCCTTGCTCCTCTCGGCGAGACGACCCTGCAGCTCGCCATGGGTGTAGGCGTCCTTCTCGCGCTCACGCTTGAGCGCAGCAAGCTCCTCGCCGCTCAGCTTGAGATCAGCCTCCAGCTGCGCCACCTTCGTCTCCAGCTCCTTCTTGGTGGCCTCGGCAGCTGCGGCAGCATCCTCTGCTTCCTTGAGAGCCCCACCGAATGTTTGCTCGCACGCGGCAAGCTCCTCCCCGTGGCTGTCAAGGTTAACCTTCCGTTGCGCCAACTCGCCTTCCTGCGCAGACAGCTTCTCGGCAGCAAGCCGCTGTTGCTCCTCAACTTCAGCCTTCTCAAGGAGGAAGGCTTTCTGCTCCTCGACGAGTTGCTCCCGCTCCATTGCCAGGGACCGGAGAGCTTCCTGGTTGAGGCCCCGGAGCTCCTCCGCGCGCTTCTCGATGTCCACTCCCGCCTTCGCAACAAGCGCTTCTCGGGACACCAGCTTGGCCTGTCGGGCGCGGTAGAGCGACAACAGCTTCCACAGCAGCTGCTCCTCCTCAGGCTCGCCGCTGCTGCTGCTCGGCGCGTCGACCAGCGTCAGCCCAGCGGAGGCGAGCAACTCTTCATCAAAGATTTCTCCTTTGATCGGCGCCCTGGAGCTCGATGCCCAGGGGAGCTTGATGAAGACGCCATCGCCGGCCTTCAAATAGGCGCCGGGCTGGGGCTCTTCGGAGCCTAACGCTGCAGCAGCGGCGGAGGGATCGGCGGTTGGCGTAGCGCCTGACGCTCCTGCGGCCTCGGGGCCGTCAGTGCGATCGCCAGACCCCTCGCCAGCTTCTGTGGCGGCAGTTTTGGCGGCCTCTTCGCCGGCGGGATCATCGGCACCGGCCTCTTCTTCGGTGGCAGCGGCGTCGTTAGTATTGCCGCGCGCGTTCTCATCGCCGGCGACCTCGGTTTCCATCGGCTCCGTGGCAGATGGACCTGACGACCGGAAAAGGGAGAAGAGTCAAGCAAATATTCAAAAAGAAAATCAGAAGAAGAAGAACCCAAGGGAAGTTTTCAAACAAGAGGATTACCTGTACTAGGATCTATAGCCGTGGTCTCCGTCACTGAGGGGTCGCTGGTGCTGTCCCTTGCCGGAGAACTGTCCCTTGCCGGAGACTTCTCCCTTACTGGAAAATTCTCCCTTGCCGAAGAACGCTCCCTTGCCGGGGAATCCTCCCTTGGCGGTGTAGTCGAAGCAGATGGCATGTCGGGAGCGGCTTCCGGGCACTCCTGGTGAGACTGCTCTGCTCCTACGCAAACAAATAGTCAGATGTCAGCAAAGAAAGAGCACCCATGCGCGCCTAACAGCAGGAAGTAAACCATATACTTACGCTGGGGGCTGCGCTAGGGGCTGCTTTGGGGAATAGTTGCCGGGTCCGGCAAGGTGGTCTCGGACACACCCCCTGCTGTCGCGGTGGGTTCGTCCTCGATGACAATCACCGGGACCTTGGCTCTCTTCGCCGCTCTCTGGGCCAGAGTCCTGAAAAGGAATGGGTTCGGAGTAAAGCAAATCAGATACAAGACAAAACAGCAAGAATTGAAGAACTACAAGTACAACAAAGAATCTTACTCTTCCTCTTCCTCGTCGGAGCTGAGCGCGGAGAGGTCGAAGTCCGGCCCACCTTCGGCACGACAAGGCAGAGGAGTAGGTTCCCTTAGCCGCTTGGCGAGAGCAGAAGCGATGGTCCGGGAGGGCCCCGCTCCAGTTGCCGCAGCGGCGTGAGGTGCTCCCGAACAGTACCTGCCACGGTGGAGCGCATCGCGCGGCGCGGCGGCTGTTGACCCGTCTGCCGCCCGCTACGTCCATGGCCTTGCGGAGACGCCTTCTTGGTGGAGCTGGAGGCTCCACTTGCGGCGAGCTGTCTGAAGGTGAGAAAGAGGAGGAGTCAATCTTCAACGAGTCGCTCGCGCCCTCAGCGGGCTCGCTCAACTCAGGTTCAGGCCCGACAAGCTCTCCCTCGCCGGCAAGCTCCTCTCGCTCGGCAAGGCTTGCCACCTCTGCTGCCTCTGCCTCCTCCATGGTGAATCCAAATTTGCCCGCGGCAGCGGCTGCCGCCGCCTCTTCCAGCCTAGTGGCGATGCGCTGCATCTCCGCATCGGTGGTGTCGCGAGTAAGGCTCTTCTGTTCATCAGAGCAGACCGACACTTCTACCAAGCCGTCAAAGAACTCCTGCACGACGTCATCTGCAGGCTCTTGCCAAGTTGGGACAATTCCATGTGAATCGCACAGCGGCATCATTGCACGGACGCGGTCGAGCGAGGAGTTGTTGCACAGCGGAACGACACCCCTCGGCAACATGAACGCTTCGGGATGTCGAGGATCGCGCTTGAACAGTTCCAGGAGCATCGCGTCCAGTTCCAGGACAGTGAAGTTGAAGTTGAGGCCTGGGCGCAGCCTCATGATATCCGCCGCATTCTAGAACTCCCAGGCGGGTCTCCTCCTCTCCTGCAGGGGGGCGATGCGGCGGCGAAGAAAATCTGCGCCGACGGCGCCTACGGTGAGCCCGACAAGCCTGAGGCATAGGATCCGGGTGACGGCAATCTTCAGCCTATCGTCTTTCGGGGCCACATTGCTCCAATTGTTGCCGCGCGCTATTGGGGCTTGGCACTGAGCGGTAAATGGCTGCGGGTTCTCCTCGACAATCCAGCACCAGTCTGCTCTCCATTCCTCCCACTTGCTGCGGAGCTCTCCGGAGAGATAAGCTTCCTTCTTGCCAGCTCTCGAGATCCAGGCGATTCCGCCGGATAAAGGCTCCCCTCTCTCAACTCGGGGCATAAAGAAGTGGCGAAAAAGAGCTACATTTGGATAGACTCCGACAAAGTTTTCGCAGAGATGTGCGAAAACTGCCATGGTCAGAACGGCGTTGGGGGTGAAGTCAAGGAGGCGGAACCCGTAGGTGTTCATAATATCACAGAAAAACTCAGAGAAAGGCGGGCAGAGCCCGCAGTAGAAGAACAACGCGAAGAAGGGATATCCATTTGGAGCCAGTTCCGAAGCGGCAGCTGAGAGTACCTTCGTGCGCGGATGCGCTCGCGTCTCCGTCGACCAGAAGAGGTAGTAATACTCCCTCAGCTCCTTCGCGGCGAGCTGAGGGGGGAAGATTGCCCGCTCCTTTCGCAGCGCCGCGAGCCGCTGCGCCTCGGCCGACTTCACAACCTTCCCGGCCTTCGGAGCCATGGCGGAGGTGGTGAGAGAGATCGACGGTGTTGGTGGTGCCGGTGGCGATGGGGGGCGGAGCACTACTCTCTTTCAGCTTTGGGAAGAAGGGGGGAGCGGCGGAGGTTTTTGAGATTGGAATAGCGACCGGCGAGATGGGCGAACTGCCCCTGTTTCCCCTGCTTATAAAGAGGGAGGGGGCAGATGTTCCGTCTTTCCGAATAAAGACACCACCCACGATCTCTCCCACGACGCCGCATTCGACGCGTGCCGTTCGAGGAGGGCGCGGAGGATACAGAGTGAGATACGGCGTAACCCAGGCCGCGCGTGCCCGTGCCCTGTTTTGGGCCTGGCCCAACAGTGCTTGGCACCGTGTGTGGCCCAGGCCTCGGGGCTCCTGTCGGTGTACTAGAGTAGGGGTACCCTAGTATCCCGAACTTGTGCACGGGCAGTGGCAGCACCCCGCGGCAAGGCTTGCCGGGTGACCGCCAAGGTCCTCCGTGGTTCCTGTGGAGCCATTCAAGAACAAAGTATTCAAGCCAAGGAGACAAGGCCCCGGCAAGAGGAGCTTGCCGGGAAGGCCAACCAAGGCATCTCAAGGAACTTGCCGCGACGCGCCACGCGTCCTGGCGAGGCCCGGTGAGCAACAAGCTTCCGGACGCGACAAGACAACGACCGCGGCAAAGCGCTTGCCGCGGCAAGCTACCACTCTGTACCGCGCTCCAGCACATCCACCAACGTGTCGCCCTGGGGCCTTTCCAGGCGCACGTGGCAAGAGGCTGTGCAGCCAGCGGTGCGCGGTGGCAAGCGACGCTGACAAGATTGCCATCGTGGCGAGCGGTGGCGTCCCTGACGGTCCCTTTTTGCACTATTTGGGCGACGTAGATAATGCCTTTGTCCCCTGCCGTCAGGGTTAGGTATGATACACTGTACAGGTAGTTGTACCAACCGCAATTCCTTTTCCATTTTTACCCTTGTCTACGTTGCCACCTGTCGGAAACCCCTTTAGCATATAAAAGGAGGCCCATGCGCAACGTAGAGGGGGGTTCGGAGGCAGAAAAACATCACGCTCGGTCTCGTTAGCAGCTAGTGTGTACTGTAGCACTCAGCGCTCCCGAGCAAGAACTCAATACACTCAGACATGCAGCAGTAGGAGTGTTATCTCTCCGGAGAGCTCCGAAGCTGGGTAAACTGCTCGTGTGCTTCGCCTCGATCCGCTCTTCGTGCGATCTCCGCCCCTCGCCGAACCGAAAGGGGCTCGGTCCGCCGGTCCCATAGGTGTTCGTGGATCAGCTTCCCCGACAAGAATATACGGTGATGCTTCAGGTCAGTGTGTTAATCGTGATAAGAGTTCCATTTTCTTTTCTTCTAACACTCCTGATACTGTGAGGAATTCCTTAAAGGCCATATTGAACATTCAAGTGGAGGCATTCAGTGAGAAATACTTGGGTTTGCCCACGGCAGTCGGGCGTATCACTAGTGGTACTTTTGATCACATGAGTGAACGAGCTCGTGGAAAAATTCAGGGTTGGTCAGAGAAGCTGTTGGCATGTGCCGGACACGAGGTCTTGTTGAAAACAGTGGTACAAGCTATTCCTACTTATCCTATGAGTACCTTTCTGCTGACCAAGAAGGTGTGTAAGAGCATAACTTCTCCATGGCTAAGTATTTTTTGGAGTAGTTCTCTTGACAAAAAGTCGACGCATTGGGTGTCATGGAAGGATATGGCTACACCCAAGTGTAATGGTGGAATGGGCTTCAGGGATCTGTAGCAGTTTAACCTGGCTATGTTGGGTAAACATGGATGGCGTTTTTCGACAAATCCAAATTCCCTTTGTGCAAGAGTTCTAAAGGGTCGTTATTTCCAAGATTCAGATTTCATGCAAGCATCAGCACCCAAGTCAGCTTCGGCTACTTGGAAGGCTATCATAGAAGGGAGAAAGGCTCTTGAGACCGGTTTGATTTCCGGAGTGGGGGATGGTTCCACTATATCAGTATGGACTGATAAATGGATCCCGGGCACCATCTCCATGAATCCTTCAGCGAGACCACCAAACACTGATGTGGATAAGGTGGCAGACTTAATTGATGCAGAGAATTGGACATGGAAACAGGATTTGATTCGGGATACTTTCGTTGCCTCGTATGCTGCTGCCATTATAAACATTCCTATCCGGCAGGGGGGGACCTGATTTTCCTGCATGGGCGTTTGATAGATCGGGCAATTACACTATGAAGACGGTGTACCGGGCTCTTGTGACTCAGAAAAAGCGATTAGCTCTAGAGGAAGGGACGGCTATCGGGACCTCAGAGGATGACAAGCAGATGTGGAAAGCCCTATGGAAACTTGATGTTATTCCAAAAGTGAGAGTTTTCTGGTGGAGAGTACTTCGGGGGATTCTCTCAGATGAGTACACGCTCAAGAACCGCCATATTGCAGACGTTAGCAACTGCAAAGTATGCTTCGCTGGGGAGGAGGACTTGCACCATGCGCTACTCTCTTGTCCGCATGCCCGGCCTTTTTGGGAGGAGGCATATGCATGGTTTGACCTTCGGCTGCCAAATCTCTCGCCAGTGACATGGGCACGTGATATCACATGCAGCCCACAATTCTCAGGTGAGGATTGTGCAAAGATTACAACTATTATGTGGTCTATATGGCATTCTAGGAATCGAATCAAGCATGGGGAGGTAGGTTGAGATCCTACAGAGACGATCCGATCCACGAAGGAGGTGATTGCTCTTCTACAGCTGCCCCGGAAGGTGGCGTCGATCTTGCCAGGTTTTGGCTGGCGACCACCTGAGGTGGGGTTTATAAAAATTACCACGGACAGCGCACTTAATTTCACTGATGGACGAGGGGGCGCTGGTGGCGTTGCTTGTTCATCTACTACGTTCCTAGGTGCATGGTGCAAACCGTTTGATGGGGTATCTGATCCTCTGATCATGGAGGCTTTGTCACTGCGGGAAGGAGTCCGTTTTGCTACTCTACGAGGCTTCCAGCAAGTGATTGTGGAGGTTGATTGTCTGGAGCTGGTGGTGCTCTGGGAAATTCGCCACAATTCCCGTTCTATTGTGGCTCCAGTCTTGTTAGAACTAGGAGAGCTTAGTTCTTTTTTCACTACTTTTGTTGTTATTTATGTAAGCAGGTCAGCAAACTTACCAGCACAATTCTGTGCAAAACATGCATGCACACTGAATGTGATTGAAAGTTGGCTCGACGAGACCCCTCGCTTCCTTGTGACCAGTCTGATGGCTGATTGTCCAAGGAATGCGCTTGCTTAATAAAGCTCTCTTATTAGCAAGAAAAAAAAGCTTTCGCAACAAAAGTTTCCACACAGGGTTGCGCTTAGCATGTGGATTATTTCTCCCGGCAAAAGAAAAAAAAACATGTGGATTGTATTTTCTGGGGGTTGCCATGAGAACAGGGACGCTGGAGCGGGGGTTGACCTCGCATAGTTTACTTGGTCAATGTGTGTGTCTTAGCTTCACTTCCCACATCGATAAACAAAATACATACCAGTTGCAACCGAAAAAGAAAAGAAAAAAGTAGTTAGCATTGCCATAGAGGGCATCCCCAATGTCGTCTCTCAAACTGGAGTCACTATCCGTCCGCAAATATGGATTCCAGAGACGGCCATCCAACTGTATGCCTTAAATGTCCACACACATTCTAAATGAAAATTGAATCAAACGGACAAATTTCATGGAAACCAAACGAACTTCTGGTAAACTGGATAAAACTTCGATAAAATTTGAACAAACCGGACAATATTTTGTCCATTCAGCTAAAATTTAAACCAAAAAAAGAACTACACGAGGTACTGGACGATAACTTTGTAGCATGGTCGCCCTGCCGGCAAGGCTGCCGTCGTCGTCTGTTCCATCGTCGCTGACGTCGAAGTCATTGTCATCGTGGTCCTTCGAGCGGTGGGACCGCGACAGCCTTGGCTGGTTGCTGCCTGCTGCTCGCGGCGAAGCTACTCGGCTTCCTCCGCCAACCCGTGCATGGCATCGTCAGCCACAGACGCGGACCTGACATGCCCGCCCCTCGCCTTGACCTTGCCGCGGGCAAGGGCGCCACCGCGCTGTAACTCAGCGACACCGATCTTGACGAGCTGGTCGCTGAGGCGGCGCCGACGCTGTGCAGACGTCTCCACGGTGGTCCTAGACCAGTCGAAGGCCAAAGCCTTCACGAGGACCTAGTCCAGCGCGGTGCCGGACATTTCAAACGCGGTCGACGCTATGCAATGATGAGGCACCGCTGCTGTGCCCGAGAAAATGCAGAAGTAGTCCGCGTGCATTCACGAGCGTCGGGAGGGCTCCTTCTTGATGGCGGCTGGGCGACGGCGGGGCAATGATGGCATCGCCGTCTCCTTGTCGCGCCAAGCTGGCATGTCGAAGTGACTGAGCATGTTGGAACACGCGGAAGAGGACGAGCC
>NC_041393.1:56665065-56723859 GCF_002162155.2 Triticum dicoccoides | reverse complement strand
CCCGAGAGCGTGTTCAGTTGCGCCGCCGCCGATGAAGATCCAAACCCATCCACCGGCGTCGAGAACCAACCGCTACCACCTGACATCAGATCTGATCAAAGAAGAGCGGAGAGGGTTTAAGGAGAGGAGAGGGTTTGCGGCGAGGAGGGCACCAAACACAACTTAAATTGGTCCGACAGGCAGAGCGATGCCGCTTCAATGCAGCGCAGTCAGAGTAGGCTTCTCGGGTAGCGTCTAAAATGAAGCGGCACTGCCCTCCCATCCGGTCACATCCCTCTGATCGACAATAAGGCCCCCGAGCCACGTCCTCTCTAGAACGACTGGCCGACATAAAGGCCGTCAAGTCGGGTCCGCTCTAGAGCAACTATTTGGCATTAATGCGCGGGCGAAGTTTCGAGAGCGATTTGCATGGGAGACGATTTGGTAGGATCGCTTGTCCGACGTGTACGTGGCAACGTTCTCTCCAAAGATTTGGTGCTGGCTTGCGGGAATTAAACCCCCGAACACGTTGGTGGACGTTTGCGGCACCGTGTTGGATGGTAAAAAAAATCCTAATGCATCAGGAGGAAGTTGAAGATGCACTGACACAACACGAGTGTGGGATCTGTTGGAAGTTGATCATGGAAATAGTTAGGACATTATTGGCCGCATCTCCGCTGTCAGGTCTACCTTATAAAATGCTGATTTGAGTTGTGCTTCCGTAGCTAATACTAAGGGCAACTCCCACACGGTTCACCGAAACGGACCCGCCAGTGATGCGTTCGGTGGGTTGCATTCCCCCAGCAGGCGCGTGAGCTATTCCTCACTTTAAGCGACACGATAGCTTCTCCCGCGTAAGGAATTTTGATCTCGCGCATGAATCGGGCTGGCCCATTTTCTTCTCCTCCCTCGCTCTCACTCAGGTCGCTTGGATCATTCTGTTGTCGCTCACTCAACTGGTCCGTTTTCTTTCTTTTTTGCTTTCTTTTGTTTTTCTGTACAATTTTCTTGGGGTTTCTGTTTTCTTTCTTTTTGCAACTGTTTTTTTTCTTTCACTTTTTTACACGGTTCTTACTGGTTTTCTTTTCTTCTTCATGGTTTTCTTTGTTTTCATCAATTTTCTTCCTTTATGTCTTCGTTTTCACAAGTTCTTTTTCTTTCTTCTTTTCTTTAGTTTCTTATTTCTTTATCACCTTTCTTCGGTTTTTATTGTTTCTTTGTTTCGTTTTCCTTTTATGCATTGGTTTTCTCCAACTTTTTTTACTTTACTTTTTATTTTTCTTGGTTTCTCATCATCTCCTCATTGATTTTTCTGCTTTCCTTTAGGTCTTCGTTGTTCTTTGTTTCTGACTTGATTCTTTTGTTTACTTCTCAGTTTCTTTGGTTTTCACCGCTTTTTCTTCAGGTTTTTTGGGTTCCTTTCTTGTTTTTCATTAGTTTTTGTTTTCCCTCGTTTTATATATATATATATATATATATATATATATATATATATATATATAGAAACTCTATTAATAACCCTGGGTGAAGAACCGGTCGACCAACCGAGGCTGACTACATAGCCCGATCTCACGGCTCCACTCGTCGGCGCTGCACCAATGTAAACTTTTATACCCTTGAAAAAAAAACAGCCCACTTCTCCCACTCCCCCTTTCCGAGTGGACGAGGCGTGCGACGATGCGAGGGGCGGTTCACCATGGTGTCCGCGTCGGCTCAGCGTCGTGATGCTCGTCCGCGAGGTGACCGGCGCGTGGGCTTGGCCTGTGCGGAGGCGTCAGTACTGCTTGGCGGTAGGGCTTCTTCATGATGCGCAGGTATCCCCTCCCATCACGGCGGTCCCAAGCACATCTTTCTCCCCTCCCCCGCCGTGCTAGGTACCCTGTGCTTCCACCAGGCATAGTGCGACCCCTCGCTGCCGACGCCACTGCAGGTTCCGCCTCCAACCTTCGCGAGCAAGCAATCGTGTTTCCCTCTCAGCCGCGTACTCCTCTAACAGCGCCCCTCCAGTTCTTCCCTGACCCCAACGCTGATTTTAGTCTGCTTTTTTTTAAACAAAGATTTCAGTCTGGTGCATGCCTGGAAGCTACTTGGGCTGCACAGTCGTCTAATCCATTATAGGTCAGTATGCATGGTTATCAAAAATACTAGACATACAAAGACTTACACGCTTTTACACGCTCCTTCCATCTAACAACCAATCACAAACCTCTCTCCCCCCTTCCTGATTTTCAGAGGGTGGGCCGCCCCGCTCACCTATTGACCAATCAAGGTTAACCATCCTGTAAAAGTCTGTAAATCGTTTGTACGTGTAGCATTGCCGCATGGTTATGTACCCAGTCGGTACTCTTATATCTAGTTTTGTAATTATTCTTGTTCCATTTGTTGATTGAAATGTCCCTAGCTGCCTGCATAAATTTTCCTCAAAGCACATCCTTTGGTGCTAGATAATGGAAATTTGTCCCAGTTTGTGATTTTGTGCCCATCAGCTGTTTGTGTAAATATCGAGATCAAAATTATTTATGTGATACTATTACATTTTAGCTGGAGATGAATCATGCGTCAAAAACAATACACTATAGACTGACGTGATATAAAATTGTAGGTATTTATTTCCTAGTCTTTATCGAAAAATTTATTTCCTAGTCATTTTTCTGTAAGAAAAACAGAGTCGTGGTGTTTTACTTAGAAGGGGAAGATAAAAAAGGAGGTGGGTTATGGTACTCCATTCCATTAGTAATTTTCTCTGAGGAAGGTACTGAAATCAGTTTAATATATAACATTCGAGAGTATGCATCGAATTCTTTTAATCATCTCAAGTTTCTGAATTCAGCAAATGCACACCAGGGGAGGAACTGTACCTGGTCTTACATGACACTCTTCCTCAGTTATGATGTAATAAGGCGGCATCTACCCATCCACACTTTAATAAAATGAAAAGTTCTGAATAGATAATGTGAAGAACAGTAGATTATGGCGGTCGCACATAAAAGAGTCATATAGTGGCAAGACAGATTACATAATTTAAGTAATGGATAATAGTTAGTTTGCTCTTTAACAACAGCAGTTCCATTGATTACCTAAAAGTATAACCTGGCAGTAAAGATAAAGCTGTAAGGAACAGTTCACACTTCACGTGTTTCCCTTTTTAATTGAGCTCTGCATTACAAGTTTACAACTCAGATTTAGATTTAATTTTCACAGGGTTGAAAATAATGGTGTCCTCCATAAAACTAGAAGCTGTGTTTAATAAGGTTGTACAACCATCAACTTTTGGGCTATTCTGAATTTCTCATTCTTAATAAATTTGCGATCTTCTTTAATTTTGAGATTGTGTTAATGTTTTTAAAGTTAAGCTCTGTGTATTTGATTTTGATTTTGTCCCCAAATTTAGGTGAAGCTCTACATTAGACTGATGATTCTTGAAAACAAAAATTTGGAATTCATATACTGGTCCTGCACATTTTTTTCTTTAGAACAGGATAACACAATTCTTGACACCTAGCTGATGCCCTCATAGGTTCATTCTAGTTTCCACTTTTGTTCCTTCGAATTGGCTACCTATCTGGCGGTCAAGTCTTGACACACTGTTACAAAAGGCGGCTCAAGATGGTGTCAAGTCGCCCCATCTATATCGGTCGTTTGAGGGAGTGAGACGGTGCTGTTGATCCCTGCCGTTGCTATAGTGAGTTGTGTCTATCATCGCTCGCAAATTCTAATTCCTTTGAAGTGACGATTGCCAAACCAAATTATTTTCAGCGCACACTTTCGTTATTTTGATACCAATGCCAAGTAGGAGCCGCATAAATAGCTTGTCTGTCAGTTTATTTAGCAACCTATAATCCATAGACAGTTTGGCAATGAAGACCGGAATAAATTAGCTGTTTATGTACAGCCTTAGAAGTTGATCAACTCATTAAATTCTGATTAGTTGCGCTCAAGTCCTTAATGAGATGATTCTTTCGCCTTTCAATCAACTGTTCGGTTCATATGAATATCTCTGTTGCAATAGTCAGTTTCAGTATTCATAATTCTATTTCTGGAACAGATCTCTGCTTCAAATGCTTCTGCATTTAAAGATGTCCAGTTACAACATTTTGAGGACTATCACCGGAAGTTGTTTTATGATGTACGTGCAAGGAGAAAACAGTAGAAAATAAGTGTTGCGGAGGGAAGAATTTCCGATTGAGACTATGCCGCTGGGTAGTGCACCCACCAAAATAATGTGGCTGAAGAGGAGGTGTACTCTGTCCTCAACGAACTGATGTAACCCAGCAAATCTGATAAAAAAATTGCTTTCTTGTTGATGATGGTAATCATGTTCCTAGAAATCTATTATGTTAGTCATTCTTCCTTGTTGGTTCATCTGTACAAGTTTATACCCAGATGCATATGGACCTCCATTCAGGCTCTCTTTTTTTCTTTCTTTTTTTGCGGGGAACCACCTTTGAGGTTCTGATTGCATACAAATAACAAAATTGATATAAGTGAACAGAATCGCCTTCTTTTTGGCGGGTTAAACAAAATCACCCTTAAAGTTAGATGCCTTCGGATTTTATAAGGTTCTTCAAAATTTCCTTAAAGCAAGCACATTAGTTTTGCCAAATTTGAGCAACATTAAAATGGGAAAGTATATAAGAAAGGAAAGATTGTGTCTTTATAAGTATTAAAAAGTCAGCTCATGTCCTCTCCCCTAAAAAATATTGTAGGGTTCCAATAATTTAAATGGGCACAGAATCTAATAGAAATATATGATAGTTTAGCTTGGGAAAATTGAATTGAATCAACATGATACGTGGATATGAGAAACTCCAATTGCCATAGTTGACAAAAAACTAAGATATCGACATCTCTAGCCTTCATCTCTTGAGCATCTTAGTGTCTCAGTGCTAGGGTCTTTGAAGTGTGAATCCCGCATGAAACTAAGTGTGAAGCAGAGTAATGCCCCCCTGCATCAACATAGTATAAACGTATTTATATGCTAACTCCTCCCCCAAGAAAAGAAAAGGCTAGGTTTTCTCTGTCTCCCGCCGGCTCCGCCGTCGGTCCGTCTCGTCTCCGGTGTCCTTAGGCCATGGCGGCACGGTGGTTCCGGCCCTTACCGACGGGAGGGCTCCATCCTTAGGTGTTTCTTCAAGTTTTGTTAGGGCTTGTGTCCTGCTCAGAAAGATGAGACTGCGGCGGCTTTCTGAAGATGCAATAAGGTTTTCCTCGCCTAGTCCCCGTTCCGATGGTGCATCTAGCATCGTCGGTGGTGTGTGGAGGTGTGTCTCTGGTGGATCTGTCATTGGTGGATTTGCTCAGATCTTGTCGTAGTTCGTCTACGTTCGTGTGTCTTCAGATTGGATCCTTTCGATCTATGCTATTCTTCAACGTCGGCGGTTGCTGTTCTGATGCGTTGGTCCTATGGGGTCTTAGCACGACGAATACCCAACTGTCTACTACAATAAGGTTTGCCCGGTCCAGCAAGGGAGGGCGGCGCGCCTTCGTCTTGCTTCAGTGTTTGTAGTCGTTGCTAGGTGGTCTACGGATCTGAATTTAATTTTTATTATTTCTAGTGTTCATTGTACTACCATGTTTAAAGATGAATAGATTGGAAGTTTTTAGAAAAAAACATATTTATATGCTGTCGTGTAGCATCAATTTCATACGAACCGAAGGAGTAACATTGTAGCGGTGCTCGATGGAGTTTCAGCAGCTATACATGGCTCCTGGTGTTCCTTCCATTTAGCCCTAAAAAGGTTTTCCTTCTACTCCAAAGTCCCAGAAGGCACGCTTCTTAGCTGTAGACGTACGTGACCTTTTTTTTAGAGGGTCACGTAGGTGACTTATTTTATTGCCGTAAAATTACGCCAGTCTTTTCTTATGTCTGTCATTCCGTTGGTTGATTGCCACTACGCCATAACTACCTCCCATGCGTATTGTAAATTTACGTTACAAGAAACTTTTTCTTACGATGGTTTTGATGTGTACTGGTTCCTCGACTTCAGACGTAATTTTACCACACAAGTCTTTTTGTCTCACGTTCGTTGCGGTGGTGTCGCACATTTGGGTAGGGTGAGAAATAACTATTCTTCACCTAGGGTGCCTAGCGCGACCCTATATATCTGTGTGTGTGTGTGTGAGAGAGAAATTCATTTTTTAATGAAATTTTGAATATGTGGTCAACATTTTTAATACACATTTAAGATTATTAAAATGCTTGCTGAATATTTTCCAAATACAATATCAAAAAATTTAAATACATGGTCAATATTTTTTTCTATACATATTTAACATTTTTAAATGCTTGATTAATATTTTTTCAAATACAAGTTTAACCTTTCATAATACATGGTCAACATTTTTCAAATGCTAGATTAATTTTTTTCCAATACATGATCAAAAATTTTCTATATTTATTTTTCAAATGTTTGATTAAAAAATTAAATACAAAATTAACAATTTTTAATAGATGGTTATCATTTTTCTATACTGATTTTAACATTCTCAAATGTCTAATTAACATTTTTGAATACACGATAAACATTTTTTCTAAAAACATTTAACATGTTTCAAATGCTTGATTAATTGTTTAAATACTTATTCAACAGTTTTTAAAATTGCTTGATTAACATATTTATATACATGATCAAATTTTCCCATCATTTTTAATACATGGTCAATATTTTATCTATACACATTTAACATTTTTCAAATACTTGTTCAACATTTTAAAAAAATGTTATACAAAACTTTATATACATGATTAAATTTATTTCATCATTTTTAACACATGGTCAACATTTATTCTATACATGTTTAACATTTTTCAACACCTGTTCAATTTTTTTTAAATGGTTCATTAATATTTTTTAAATAAATGATAAAATTGTTTCATACACATTTTATTTTTTATATGCATTTTTTGTATACGTGATAAACATTTTCTATTAACACATTTAACATTTTTGAAATACTTGGTCAACATTGTTCAAATGTTTTATGTAAAGTGATTTTTGTTATATATATTTGGAGTATTTGGAAGTATAACCAAAAATAAAAAATGAAAGCAAAATACAAAAACAAAAAATGTGAAAAAAAACAAAAAACGAGGCGTTCCCGCGCGCCTGGGCTGGCCCAACACGTGCGCCCTTCAGCGATGATTCGTACCATCTCATTGAACGCGAGACATAGGGGGCCACCCAACAGGCCCATTGGATGCAAAGAAAACACCAAACTGTACATGGGGGCCTGGGGCGTATACACACAAAACTTAAAGTAGCCCAAAGCCTGGCTCGCGAGGAACGCTCGAATCAACTGTTCCAACGAGCCAGACTGAGTGAAATGCAAAAGCAGACACGATGTACATGATAGTGCACGGGAAATGGGCGCAGAGATGGCGTGAGATGAAAATCAGTCGGCGCGGGATAGCGCAAAATTTAGCCTCACCGCCCCCATTTACTCGTTCGCCTCTAACGCTAGGACAAATCCGGCCTCAGTTCTTGGCACCGACGATGGCAGTGACTCAAATCTGCGGACTCGGTGGCAGTGACGACTTTCTCCAGTAGCAGGACCTACTTCTCCCCTTCGTCTCGGAATCCATCTCATCTTCCTCGTCTCTGACATGGGTGGGTCGTCGGCTCCAAAGGGGGTAAGCAAGATACAACGCTTTCCTCTGTTAGGTCGCTACATAGTGTGTAGGGTCGATTTCACCGGTACTTGCCGCAACATCAATTTCGCCATTATGTCGTTATTGATGTACAAATGAAGTTGGTTTCTTACATCATCTCCAACACCCATCCAACGCGTGGCGCACTAAAAACTGGTTTGCAGCGCCCATCGCCAGGTTTGGCACGGCGCGCAGCGCTGGCTTCAGCAGCCGCGCTAAAATACAGCGCGCGCGCGTAGCTCCAGCAGGCGCGCTAAAATGCAGCACACGCTCTCGCACAAACAACATATGCGCTCCAAACACAAGCTAGAAGATCAAACACAAACAAAATAAATCAATAATAAATAGTTCAATTTATTATTACAACTCAAACAATAGTATCTTTCATCAAATACAACAAATAGTTCAACAATACAACATCAAACGCACAAATCATGATGCTCTTTGGCGGCCATTCCAAGCCCACCGCTCCTCAATGAGATCCTTCTGAAGATCATTATGCGCTGCCAGATGCCGAATGGCATGATAGGAGGCAACAAAACGGGCCACCCTTTTAGCCCTCCGCTACACTCACACGGGATGTCCCAAGAGCTCATAGTGAGAGTAGTCTACATCTTGGCCACACTCATTCCCGATGATCATATTGTGCATGATCACACAAGCGTGCATAATATACCAAAGCATTTTTTTGATCCCAAAATCTAGCCAGTGCTCTCACAATAGCAAATTGGGCTTGCAAAATTCCAAAAGCTCTCTCCACATCTTTTCTAGCCGCCGCCTGAGCATTGTGGAAATCAAGATATTTCTTACCTTCCGGTTTTTTCAACGGCTTCACAAATATTTGCCGCTTTGGGTAGATGCCATCCGTAAGATAATAGCCATAGTTGTATGTATGACCATTAGCTACAAACTGCACCGGTGACAGTTCACCATTTGCAATCTTACTCATCAATGGTGACCGGTTGACAACGCTGATGTCATTCAAAGATCCAGACATTCCAAAAAAAGCATGCCAAATCCAAGTCTCTTGATCGGCCACTGCTTCAAGGATTATAGTGGAACCCTTTTTTTGTTCGTGGAATTGGCCATGCCATGCCTTTGGACAATTCTTCCAACTCCAATGCATGCAATCTATTGAGCCAAGCATACCTGGGAACCCGCGAGCTTTGTTCATCTCCAATAGCCTTGCGACGTCTTCATCATTGGGAGATCTCAAGTACTCCGGGCCAAACACTTGCACAATGCCGACTGTGAAGCGCTTGACACACATGATGGCTTGGCTCTCACCCATGGCCAAGTGATCATCAACTAGATCAGCGGGGATACCGTATGCCAATATAAGCAAAGCGGATGTCACCTTCTGAAAGGTGCTATGCCCGAGCTTTCCGGCGGCATTCCTCCTCTGCTGAAAAACACGGTCATCGCTCACTAGTTTCTCTGCAATGCGCCTGAACAATTTGGTGCTCATCCTAAACCGGCGACGAAAGTATGACTCATGGTATGTGGGATTGTCCACAAAATATTGCCTCATCAATCTGTTGTGGGCATCGATCATATCCCTCCAAATTTTCTGCCGACCCATAACCGAACCACCGTGCTTCGGTTTTTTATTGATGTGCATAGCTAGGATCATTACAAGATCCTCCTCCTCTTCCATATCAAATTCTTTTTCAGAAGAATCATATGATGAACTCATCTACAATGTTCAAAACTAGGCTATAAAAAACTACAAACAACATGCAACAAATTTCATGTAAAAATGTGAAGCTGTAAGCAATACATACCTTACGGGCTTTTTGTTGAACACCTTGCAGGTGCCAAGCAGCAGTGGGCGACCGGGCGCTATTCGTCGGAGGACTGCCACGTGCGATGGGCGGTGCTGACTAGAGGGAGACGGAGGAAGCCGCGGCCGCGCGGGGAGAGACCGGGGAAGCGTTGGAACGGCCGCTGGAAGAAATATGGTGGCGCGGGCGGCGGTGGCGGCAACGGCTGGATGGGTAGGTGCAGTTGCAAGCGAGCACTCGAGAGTCCAGTGCGCGGGAGCGGGCACAGCAAATAAGCGGCACGCGATGGCGTTTCCGCCCGCATGCTGAATTAGATATGTCGCGCGCGCGGTTTTTGCGCGTCCGCTGGAGCGCCCGGAGCAGTAGCGCGCGCGCTAAAAGCACTACTTTTTCAGCGCGACACTTATATAGTGCGGCTGTTGGAGATGCTCTTAGGCAGCAACACTCATAGTTGTGATTCTTCCATGGTCATGTTGGTCTACAATAGAGAGGTTCGTCAGAGTGATAAGCATGTGATCCATTTTGGTCCACTGTTAACCTGAGATAGGGAGAAGATGACAAATTTGAACTACATCTATAACAAGGATGGCATAGAGGCTGTGAATATGCTTTGAATGCAAAGAACACCTTTTCCAAGCTTGTGAAGACGTTTATGAGTTGGGAGCTTCTAGAAGATAGCATTTACGCCTATATGGAAGACCAAATTGCCATGTTCCTTCGTGTTGTAGGTCATAATCAGAGGTTCAAGGTTATTCACAACACATTCAGGAGATTCAGTGAGAACATTTCCCAGGTATCTCAAGCAAGTCTTTTATGCTATTGGGGAGCTTAGAGGAGAGATGATCAAGCCACGAATTAGGCAAACTCCTAACAAGATTCGCACGAGCCCTAGATGGTATCTTTATTTCAAGGTGAGCACTACTCATACTTCATGCCATGACGTGCTTGTATAGTTCTCATAGAGTTATATCTTATAACCATATGTGTTCATTCCATCACAGGATTGTATCGGCACAATAAATGATACACATGTGACTGCTAGAGTGTTGAGGTCACAGGCTACAACAGACAAGGATAATGATGGCTTTATTTTATACGCATTTTAAGATCTCATTTTTGCATATTATCTCCATATGTCATGTCCCATTGGACCAAGTATATGTCCACTATGCATGATTTTCAATTTTTACTCTTTTCATTATGAGCATTGCATAATTTGTAGTTCATTTTAGTTTTTATTAGTTCCCTTTGTTTTGTTGTCTACATGTGTTTTGGAGCAACCATGGGCCAAGCACGATGCAAAGGCCAAAGATGGGTTCAATACGAAGGACTTCCAGGCACCAGCCTTAGGCATTTGGAGTATCAAAAACAACATTTTTCCAAAGTTCTCAAAATGAAGATCTAATACGTACCACAAGTGCATCTACATCGTTCATGCGATTCCAACAAGCTCAAGAACGTCAAAATCAGAGTTCATATGATGAAGTTGTGACCAAATTGTTGGAAATATGAGCAATTTACCATATGATTTTATTAACGTAAATACTAGATAAAGCATGACTAAAATAGCAGAGATAAAGCAAGTCATGCGATCTGACAAAGAGAAGGTAAATAACATATACAAATATGAACTAGAATCAAACACCTCTAGAGCAGATAGTAGAGCAAGTTGCATATATGAAGTAGAGCCTAACATATCTAGGGCAAACACTAGAACAAGGAACTGTGGCAGGACCTCTAACAGCAAAAATAAGAACACGTACGGGACAGCAGCAGGAGCAGAAGCACTGGACTTGGGGTCCACATCCTCGGTAGCCATGTCGTTGAAGAGGTTGTGGACGTCGGGGAAGAAGTCGTCATTGGGGAAGTGGTCATCGGTGTCTGTGATGAACCGGTCAATAGTCGCGCAGAGCGCTCCCCAAAAACCTTATCACCCTTCTCCTGTATAGGACTCAAAGAGGTGCGGTTTCGGAGGCCTACTATCCTGACCTGCGGTGCATGCCGCAAGCCGGGATGAGGAAGATCTTAGCAGCAAGGCAGTGCTCAGGAACCGGTGGCGAGAGGAAGAAATAGTTCTGGTGCGTCTCTTTAAGAGGAGCGACCTCCCTTTTATAGGCGCAGGAGAAGGAGGCGAGAGGGCAGTGACGGGAGGCAAAAAAAGAGAGGGAGACGAAACGAACAGACTTCAGCCGAAGAGGCGAGCCATTCGGATTCAGTGTCCACTACTGAAAAACGTTTCAGCTCCCGCGTGACCTTTCGTCCCGTAGTGCGTGGCAATAATTTAGACATTAGCTCGACTCATTCTTGCAACCCGCGGCGCGTCATGACGAGGCGTGGCGTGGCGAGGCAGGCGGCGGAGGAGGAGCGCGCGCGGATGTCCCTCTTATTCTCATCCTCATACATGTGGAGAAAGAACCTCCCTTATAAAGAGGCCCAACTCCCTCTAAACTAGCAATGTGGGTCTAAACTTTTAGTTCCACCTCTTGCCTTGCACGAATGGGCTGTGTGGGCCTCTAGGATTTATTAGGAATTTCTTGAACTGTGATTGGGCTAGGCCCAAAATAGACAAAATTCCAGCAATCCCCACCAGATCCCAGAGGCACACAAAATTTGCCTTTGGTTCCAAAAGACGGTTTTATATATCGGTACTGCAGTGGAGATTGTTAAGTTGAACTTCCACCTAGAACTCTATGCTACACTAGTAAGCAACTTGAACAGTGGACTGGGCCTTGAACTGCAAGTTTTCTGCAAATCTAGCTTCACACATAGCCTTGACCGATACTGGGCTACCGTGGGTCTTCCCCGCGGGTGGAGCTTATGCGTCATACTCCGAGACCTTTCATGAGTTTACTAGTGAGAACCCTACTCTCATAGATTGCGACGTTCAACAATCAGACTCATATAGGTGTGTTCTTCAAAAGATGTTCTGCAAGACAACATCTCTGCTTCAAAGAGCCACTTAGAACACATTAAGATATACATCAACCAGCCATGCAGATTTAGGAGAGTATTGCATCTTCATGGAGTGGTATTGTTAACAATAAAGATACTCTCCTCTCAGTTCACCAACAGCTTGTCTTGCACACCTAATTCACGGGATCTCCGATCACAAAGAATAGGTTACCACCGTGAACAACTCATATTGTGGGTCTCATACCCATCTCCCTCGATGCATTATCTATCACATTACATGATAGACCCTTAGTAAAAGGATTTGCCAGATTTTTAGACATTTGGATATAATCCAATGCAATAACTCCGGAGTTTCTCATTTTTTTGACAGACTTTAACCTTCTCTGAATGTGTCTTGATGACTTCATGTTATCCTTTGAGCTACTCACTTTCGTGATCGCAGTTTGATTGTCGCAGTTCATAAGGATACCCGATACATGTTTCTCAACAACCGGCAAGTCATTCAAGAGCCGACGAAGCCAATCTGCTTCGACCGTAGCTGTATCTAGTGCTGTGAGTTCTGCTTCCATTGTTGACCTCGTTAAGATGGTCTACTTGCAAGACTTCCAAGAAACAACGCCACCTCCATGAGTGAATACATATCCGCTCGTGGCCTTTATCTCATCAGCATCTAAGATCCAGTTTGAGTCACTATACCCTTCAAGCACCTTTGGGTGCCCAGTGTAGTGAATTCCATAATTCACAGTGCCTTTCAAGTAACACAAAACTCTCTCTAGAGCTTTCCAATGCACATCTCCTGGTTGTGAGACAATCTGGCTTAGTTTGCTAACAGAAAAGAGATGTCAAGTCATGTAGCACTAGTTAAATACATAAGAGAGCCAATACTCTGAGAATATTTCAATTGGTCTCTAGCAATTCTTCGATTCTTTCGAAGCAACACACTGGCATCATATGGTGTTGGAGAGGGCTTGCAGTCACTATAACCAAAGCGACTCAAGATCTTTTCCACATAGTGAGATTGAAGCAATGTAATCCCACCATCATCGTCTCTCAACAACTTGATGTTCAAAATGACATCAGCCACTCCTAAATCATTCATCCCAAAACAACGAGATAGGAAATCCTTGACCTCCTTAATAACCTTCAGATTTGTTCCGGAAATCAGTATGTCATCAACATACAAATAAATTAAAGGATAACTCCCTCGCCCCCACCATGGTGATAGTACACACATTTATCAGCTTCTTTTACAACAAAGCCTGTAGCTGTTAAAGTTCTTTCAAACTTCTCATGCCACTGCTTGGGTGCTTGCTTAAGTCCATACAAAGACTTCAGCAACTTGCACACTTTTCCTTCCTGACCATCTACTACAAACCCATCTGGTTGTTCCATGTAAATTTCCTCATCCACCTCTCCATTTAGGAAAGCATTCTTAACATCCATTTGATGAACGAGAAGACCATGTGAGGCTGCTAGAGAAAGTAGTACTCGAATCGTGGACAGTCGAGCCACAAGTGAGTAAGTATCAAAGAAGTCTTCACCTTCCTTTTGAGTATAACCCTTAGCCACGAGTCGTGCCTTGTACTTTTCGATGGTACCGTTAGGCCTAAGATTCTTCTTTAATACCATTTGCACCCTATAGGTTTGCACCCATAAGGATGATCAGTTATCTCCCAAGTTTCATTTGCCAAGATGGAATCCATCTCACTACGGACCGCTCCTTCCAGTAGTCAGCATCTTCAGATGCATAGGCCTCCGAAATAGAACTGGGAGTGTCATCTATGAGATACACAAGAAAACCATCACCAAAGGACTTTGCAGTCCCCTGTCTCTTGCTCCTAGTGGGAACTTCATTGTTCTCCTCCACATGATTTTCAAAGTGTTCCATCGAAATGGCAGGTTCAGTAATTGTAACTGGTTCCTGATTCGATGAACTAGGCATCTCCTGATTAGATGAGGTAGCCATATCCTTCATGGGAAAGATATCTTCAAAGAAAGTTGCATCATTCGACTCCATGATCGTACCGACATGCATGTCAGGTACCTCAGATTTTACAACCAAGAATCTATTACCAATGCTATGAAAAGCATATCCTAGGAAAACGCAATCCATAGTTTTTGGTCCCAGCTTCTGCTTCTTTGGAATTGGCACATTGACTTTCTCCAAACAACCCCAGGTTCGTAGATAAGAGAGCTTTAAACTTTTATTCTCCCATTCCTAGAATGGAGTTATCTCTTTGTTCTTTGTGGGAACTCGGTTTAGGACATGACATGCAGTCAATATCGCCTCCCCCACCATGCCTTGGAGAGACCCGATGTGTCTAACATGGCATTAACCAAATCAGTTAGAGTACGGTTCTTTCTTTCGGCCACCCCATTTGACTGAGGTGAATAGGGAGGCGTCCTCTCATGGATTATACCATGTTCCGCACAAAAAGAATCAAATTCATTTGAGAAATACTCTCCACCACGATCGTACCTAAGCCTCTTGATCTTTCGATCAAGTTGGTTTTCCGCTTCAGCTTTATAGATCTTGAAGTAGTTCAAAGCCTCACCCTTAGATTTCAGAAGATACACATGGCAGTATCTAGTGGAGTCATCAATCAACGTCATAAAATACTTCTTTCCACCTTTTGCCAAAACACCATTCATTTCACATAGATCTGAATGTATGAGCTCTAGTGGTGCAAGGTTTCTCGTTTTCGTAGTCACGTGAGACTTACGAGGTTGCTTAGCTTGCAACACACTTGACACTTAGATCCCTTGATAGTGGTGAAACTAGGGATTAAGTTTAACTTCGCTAGTCGCGACATGCAACCAAAGTTAACATGACAGAGATGTGAATGCCACACATTTGATTCACTATTGTTGCAAACATGATTAACAACTTTATTGCAAACATCTGATAAGGATAAACGAAACAGGCCTCCTGACTCATAGCCTTTACCAATAAAGGTTCCATACATGGAAATTACAAATTTATTCGACTCAAAGACAAGCTTGTAGCCATCTCTACATAGAAGATATCCGCTAACAAGATTTTTATTGACGGAGGGAACATAATGCACGTTCTTCAGCCACACGATCTTCCCCAAAGTAAACTTCAGATCGACCGTGCCAACACCATGAACAGAAGCACTTGAACCGTTGCCCATCAGCATGTTGGAAGTCCCTGCGGTCTGATAAGACATAAACATGGAAATATCACTGCATACATGCACATTAGCACTCGTGTCAATTAACCAATCAGGAGAATGACATACTGAAAGAATAGTGGGAAATATACCATACCCAGCATCCTTCATGTCAGTGTCTCCAATGACAACATTAGCGGTCTTACCGCCTTTCCCAAGATGATGCTTGTCATAGCGATTAGGCAAACTAGGAGCCCAATGATCAGGATCTCCACACACATGGCAAACACCTTTCTTCTTGTCATTCTTCTTCTTGAAGTTCATGTGCTGTACAACCTTGTTCTTCCCATCAAACTTTGCTTTACCATCAAACTTGCCCTTGTTCTTGAACTTGTGGGGCTGGAAGTTTTTCTTCTGTACCAGATTGGCACTAGAACCTCCCTTAATACCTCGAGCACGGTTGTCCTTTGTTCTCGCCTTTTCTTCCACATCAAGAGTACCAATGAGATCCGAAATAGAAAACTCCTGCCTCTTATGCTTCAGTAAGGTAGCAAAGTTCCTCCACATGGGAGGAAGCTTAGTGATGATACCTCCGGCAATAAACTTGTCCGATAGGATACAATTGAAGCGCTCAAGTTCTCTAGCAAACGACTGTATCTCATGAGCTTGCTCAACCACGGAGCGCTCTTTAGTCATCCTGTAATCATAGAATTGCTCCATGATGTACAGCTCAGTGCCAGCATCCGAGACCCCAAACTTGGCCTCGAGTGCGTCCCACATATATTTTCCATTATCAATTAACGCATAAGCATCAACTATGTTCTCACCAAGAACACTCGAAAGAGCAGCCTTAAACTGAGTATCCATTTTCTAAGAAGCTTGTGCCTGTTGAGCATCATGCTCTCCTTCAGGTTTGCCAAGAGTGGCATCATAGCAGCTCATGGTTTGAAACAATAGAACGGCTCTCATGCGCCACCTCTTATACTGGATACCCTCAAACATAGGAGGTCTCATGGAAGTAGCAAAACCACTTGGGGTAAGTTGTCTATAATAAGTTTTTTGGATTGTTGGAAATATGAGCAATTTACCATATGATTTGATTAATGGAAATACTAGATAAAGCATGACTAAAATAGCAGAGATAAAGCAAGTCATGCGATCTGAAAAAGAGAAGTTAAATAACATCTGCAAATATGAACTAGAACCGAACATCTCTAGAGCAGACAGTAGAGCAAGTTGCATATATGAAGTAGAGCCTAACATATCTAGGACAAACACTAGAACAAGGAACTGTGGCAGGACCTCTAACAGGAAAAACAAGAACACGTACGGGACAACAGCAAGAGCAGAAGCACTGGACTTGGGGTCCACATCCTCGGTAGCCATGTCATCGAAGAGGTTGTGGACGTCGGGGAAGAAGTCGTCATGGGGGAAGTGGTCGTCGGTGTCTGTGATGAACCGGTCAGTAGTCGCATAGAGCACTCCCCAAAAACCTTATCACCCTTCTCACGTACAGGACTCAAAGAGGTGCGGTTTTGGAGGCCTACTGTCCCGACCTGCGGTGCATGCTGTAAGCCGGGATGAGGAAGATCGTAGCAGCAGCGCAGCGCACAATAGTTCTGGTGCATATCTTTGAGAGGAGCGACCTCCCTTTTATAGGCGCAAGAGAAGGAGGCGAGAGGGCAGCGACGGGAGGCGAAACAAAGAGAGGGAGACGAATGAACAGATTTCAGCCGAAGAGGCAAGCCATTCGAATTCAGTATCCACTACAGAAAAATGTTTTAGCTCCCGCGTGACCTTTTGTCCCCTAGTGCATGGCAAAAATTTAGACATCGGCTCGGCTCATTCCCGCAACATGCGGCGCGTCGTGACAAGGCATGGCGTGGAGAGGCAGGTGGTGGAGGAGGAGCACGCGTGAATGTCCCTCTTGTTCTCATCCTCATACATGTGGAGAAAGAACTGTCGGTGTCAAAACCGGCGGATCTCGGGTAGGGGGTCCCGAACTGTGCGTCTTAAGGCTAATGGTGACAGGAGGCAGGGGACACGATGTTTACCCAGGTTCGGGCCCTCTCGATGGAGGTAATACCCTACTTCCTGCTTGATTGATCTTGATGATATGAGTATTACAAGAGTTGATCTAGCATGAGATCGTAGAGGCTAAACCCTAGAAGCTAGCCTATGATTCTGCTTGTTGTTGTCCTACGAACTAAACCCTCCGGTTTATATACACACCAGAGGGGCTAGGGTTATACAGAGTCGGTTACAGAGAAGGAGATCCACATATCCGAATTTCCAAGCTTGCCTTCCACGCAAAGGAGACTCCCACCCGGACACGGGACGAAGTCTTCAATTTATATCTTCATAGTCCAACAGTCCGGCCAAAGTATATAATCCGGCTGTCCGAGGACCCCATAATCCAGGACTCCCTCAGTAGCCCCTGAACCTAGCTTCAATGACGATGAGTCCGGCGTGCAGATTGTCTTCGGCATTGCAAGGCGGGTTCCTTCTCCGAATACTCCATAGAAGATTTTGAACACAAGGATCGTGTCCGGCTCTGCAAAACAAATTCCACATACCACCGAAGAGAGCACAATATTCCACAAATCTAATCTGCTGACAACTTTTCATAGCGTGACATCACGCCTCGGCCCGGTCATTATTCGAACTATTTTTCTCAACCAGCTACTGCACGTATTGCGAGGCGGTTTCCTTGGCACGTCTTGTCGAAGCAGAGATCGTGTCCCCTTATCACGGGATTCTCATAAATACGGGTATGGGTAACCCAACCGCGCCATCAACACGGCGCTTGGGGAATAAGCGATTTTACGGGGCAAGTGGGGAGGCGCACAGTTTCTACCGCCTTTATAAAGGGATAAGGATTCCTCTTTTTCACCCACGCCTTCTTCTTCCCCTGCCCATCCATTCTCGCACGCTCGAGCTCCAGCGCCCAAGTTCCCACCTTCTCCGCAAAGCCATTCCAAACATGTCCGGAGCGGGAGGCAAGTGGATGGCCTCCTCCATTACGGAGGAGAACATTACGAAGCTCCGGGAAGCCGGATACCTGGCCGCAAACATTGCGCACCGGCTCCCAGACGCAGGGCAGATCGTCCCTACTCCAGAACCCCATGAGAGGGTCATATTCCTTGCCCACTTCGTCCACGGACTGGGATTCCCCCTCCATCCATTTGTCCGCGGGCTCATGTTATACTACGGGCTGGACTTTCACGATCTAGCCCCCAATTTCATCCTCAACATCTCGGCGTTTATCGTCATGTGCGAGGCCTTCCTCCGCATCAAGCCCCACTTCGGCCTGTGGCTGAAGACCTTCAACGTGAAGCTGAAGATAGTGGTCAGCCTGCAAGCGGAGTGCGGAGGCGCCATGGTGGGCAAGATGCCCAACGTCATTTAGCTCGAAGGCTCCTATGTGGAGACCATGAAGGGGTGGAAATCAGGGTGGTTCTACATCACCGAGCCGTGTGACGCCAACTGGGCGGCAACCCCCAAGTTTCGATCTGGCATCCCTATGCGGCTCACCTCCTGGAATGGGAAGGGATTAGCCTGGGGTGCGCCAACGGAGCTGAATGGACTCCAGAACTGTGTCAAAAATATGATAAGCAAGAAAATCAAGCTTGTCAACATGGTCCAGGTCATGCTCTTCCACCGGATCCTCCTATGTCAAAGACGGGCATTCAATATGTGGGAGTTCGACCCGGCCGAACACCAGACGCTGCAAGACCTCTTCAACATGACGCACAAAGACGTCTGGAAGGTGCTGTTTAAGGGCGCTGAGGTAGCTCCTCCCCTTACCGAGGATCGCGGACTCAGCGCAAAGCGCCCCGCCAATCCGGTTAGTTCTCTATATTTTACAAGATGCTCCTTTCCCCAGTATATTCGTGGGAGGAATCTAAGCCTCCATGCCAATTTAACAGGACTGGGTAGCGACAGAGGAGCGGATCGATTGTCCGGCTCCATTGTCTGAAGATCCAGCGATGACTCTCTTAACGGAGATGTTGTTTTCGGCGCCCTACGAGGTGCCGGAGAAGAAGGCCAAGAAGAAGGCCACGGGGACCGGGAAAGGTCTCCGGTGCAATATTGTATTGGACTCATCGTCCGAAGACACCGATGCGCACTCCTCAAATGAAAACAAGGAGGGGGAAGAGAAAAGTCCTCCCCCACCAACCGGGGGGGGGGGGACAAGAAAAGGAAGGCCGCCCCGTCTGGGGAGGCCGAAGGGTCCAAGAAGGGAAAGAACCTCCCTCCGGACCACTCCACAACAGCCGCCTACAGCGACGAGGAGTGGCTGCCCAAGGACAAGCCCTGGCGAAGTCGTAAGTATCCGGATACTATAATACTTCCATGATGCTTTGCTTTATTGCTTCTTATCATGTTAAATATGATCATGCAGTCCGTCCAAAGCCCGCATCGACGTATCCTCCTTGGATGGGTCTTTGAGCGCGTTGGCGATGAACAATGATTCGCTCCCGATGGCCACCACCCCCCGGCCCGCGGACGACACCTAGGTGTTGTCTCAGAGGATATCGGACAAGGGGGAGGCAGTTCTGGGGATGCCCCAAGGCGACATTCCCGACGCTGGGCACATGGGGGGAAGACCCCCCATGGATTCTAATGACAGGGGCTGCAGTAAGTTTGGACCCAGCCGGATACTGCGCCAGAACATCCAGTGATTCCAGATTCAGGCAGGCATCCCCTCACTAAGGGGGGCGAGCCGCCTGTGCCGATGACCTTTGTCCATTCAGAGGCGTCAGACAACTTGTTGGAAGCGCTTCGAGGCGCTTCCATTGATGAAGAACACCATACTCTTATGAGTACGGTGATTGAGAAGGTTTGGTCCGCCAAAAGCGGATTGACCGAAGCCTGCACCAGCCTCCTAATGGGCTTTGAGGTAAGTAATCAGATTTTGAGAAAATATCACAGCCTAGATAGTATCCCCTGATGCTCTCTTTGGTGTTCGGACACTACAAGAAATATGTCAACTAGTGACCTTTTGTCAGTGACCCTCGAAGAATTGGTCATAGATCTATGACCATTTCAGACCAATTGGTCAAAAGCTGTTCGAGGGGCTCCAAACCCTAAACCATTGCGACCATTTTGGTCGGAAAGGTCGTAATTTCCTTACACGAAAAGGTCACAAAGCAAACAGTGCTAGTCCGCTGCCTTATTTCTAGTTGTTAATGACCAATATAGATGGTCATAGCCTTGTAGATTGTGGTGGGTTGTGATGACTAGGCTCCATCTCATCAGTTTTGCCTATGTGTCATGTCCATGTGGCGGTTTTTGCCCTAGGTTGTGAAGCAACCTATATTTCTGTTATTCCCAAAATTCCCAAAAAATCTCATAAATTCTTAGGGTCATATCTTCGTCAAATATGTAAAAACTTCCTTGCCTAGTTCAAAAATAATTCAAAAATATTCATTTTCCTATTCTGATCAGAGCAGTACTTTGTGAAGGAAGTACCACTTTGGTATGTCCAAATGGTATCCATTTTCTACAGTGCTTTCCTATGCCCAAATGACCATCCTCCACCAAATGCTAGCTCAATCCATTCATTATTTTGAGCCCAGCTTCAACATTCGTATTTATGTCCAGTGTGGTACTTTGTAAAGCAAGTACCACCTAGGCTCCTCCTTTTGAGGTGAAAATTTGTGAAGACGGTCTTCTTAGTAACTGATCATCCTCAGCCAAAACTCACGCCCATTAGCCATGTGCATTTCCCGTACTGCAAATCAAACACTTGGCTGCTTATTCATGTTTGAGCATCGATCGGTCTCCTCGTGAGAATCTTATGTTGTGATTTTCTTCCTAGCACCTACCTGGGGAGTGCCCAACCCACTAGACATGCCTAGGACGCCCAGAACACATGGCAACGCCACGGTCACGCGGTGACCACGCGGCGGGCATGCGAGCTTACGCGCTCTAGAGTTGGGGCCCTCGGCCACCATCCAAACCTCGATGTATCGCCATCAAACCATGTATTTCTGATTAAATAGATACTTATTTACCTAGAAATGATTTTTGGAAAAAATAAAGAGCAAACTATGAGGCAGCTGTAGTTCAAATTTGACTCGCTTCCAACTGAATCGACGACAATTTGTCTTTTTCACCAGAGGTGGATCAAAAATTTTGACACCCAACCATTTTGTCAATTGTGCATTATATATGGCCTAGTATTTTATAAAATTGATTTGGTCCATTTTTGCAACAATTATTTGGTAGTTCCTTCAGAAAAAAACCACCTTTTGGGCACTCGAAAAATGAAAAATGAATTTTCCGTGCAAAAAAAATGAAAACTTCCTTAGGCAACATTGTTTGGAATTCCAAGATGTACCCTTGTGCACAATATGAGATCATTTGAACAAACTATGCCATGAATGTGGCCATAAGATTGATCATTTGGCTTGAAAGCCATGAATCTTCACGCATGATAGCTCATTTCTGAGAACATTTTTTTAAAATAATTACCGTATTACAAGTTTGTTATTTTTTCTGGGAACTTGGCCACATATAATGACACAATGCGAAGGTTTCCCAATTTTTTTGATTTTTTTTGAATTTTTTATGCCCATTTCAAAATGCGGTCAAAACGGCGGGCTTGACCGTTCCTACCTAGTGGTTGAATCTTGGAAATTTTTTGATGTTTCTTTGATTAAATAGATACTTATGTACCTAGAAATGATTTTTAGAAAAAATAAATAGCAAACTATGAGGCAGCTGCAGTTCAAATTTGACCCGCCTCCAGCTGAACCGGTAGAAATTTGTCCTTTTCACGAGAGGTGGATCAAAGCTTTTGACACCCAACCATTTTGTCAATTGTGCATTAAACATGACCTAGTATTTTATAAAATTGATTTGATCAATTTTTACAACAATTATTTGGTAGTTCCTTCACAAATAAACCACCTTTTGGGCACTCGGAAAATGAAAAATGAATTTTCCGTGCAAAAAAAATGAAAACTTCCTTAGGCAACATTGTTTGGAATTCCAAGATGTACCCTTGTGCACAATATGAGATCATTTGAACAAACTATGCCATGAATGTGCCCATAAGATTGATCATTTGGCTTGAAAGCCATGAATCTTCACGCATGATAGCTCATTTCTGAGAACATTTTTTAAAAGTAATTACCACATTACAAGTTTGTTATTTTTCCTAGGAACTTGGCCACATATAATGACACAATGCGAAGGTTTCCCAATTTTTTGATTTTTTTTGAATTTTTTATGCCCGTTTCAAAATGCGGTCAAACCGCGGGCTTGACCGTTCCTACCTAGTGGTTGAATCTTGGAAATTTTTTGATGTTTCTCTGATTAAATAGATACTTATGTACCTAGAAATAATTTTTGGAAAAAATAAATAGCAAATTATGAGGCAGCTGCGGTTCAAATTTGACCCGCTTCCAACCGAATCGGCGGAAATTTGTCTTTTTCAAGAGAGGTGGATCAAAACTTTTTGCACCCTACCATTTTGTCAATTGTGCATTAAATATGGCCTAGTATTTTATAAAATTGCTTTGGTCCATTTTTGCAACAATTATTTGGTAGTTCCTTCACAAAAAACCTCCTTTTGGGCACTCGGAAAATGAAAAATGAATTTTCCGTGCAAAAAATGAAAACTTCCTTAGGCAACATTGTTTGGAATTCCAAGATGTACCCTTGTGCACAATATGAGATCATTTGAACAAACTATGCCATGAATGTGGCCATAAGATTGATCATTTGGCTTGAAAGCCATGAATCTTCACGCATGATAGCTCATTTCTGAGAACACTTTTTTAAAATAATTACCGTATTACAAGTTTGTTATTTTTTCTGGGAACTTGGCCACATATAATGACATAATGCGAAGGTTTCCCAATTTTTTGTTTTTTTGAATTTTTTATGCCCGTTTCAAAATGCGGTCAAAACGGCGGGCTTGACCGTTCCTACCTAGTGGTTGAATCTTGGAATTTTTTTGATGTTTCTCTGATTAAATAGATACTTATGTACCTAGAAATGATTTTTGGAAAAAATAAATAGCAAACTATGAGGCAGCTGCAGTTCAAATTTGACCCGCCTCCAACTGAACCGGCAGAAATTTGTCCTTTTCACGAGAGGTGGATCAAAGCTTTTGACACCCAACCATTTGGTCAAATGTGCATTAAACATGGCCTAGTATTTTATAGAATTTATTTGATCCATTTTTAAAACAATTATTTGGTAGTTCCTTCAAAAAAAACTTCATTTCGGGCACTCCAAAAATGATTAAAAATAGCTAGAAAGATAAAAAATGCATGCAAATTTGTGATCATCCATAAAATATGGTCTAAATGAGTGATAAATCTAGTTGTGCCATTTTGGAAAATATTTTTTATAGCTGCTTCACAAAACCTCCTAGTTTTAGTACTTCAAAACTATTTTAAATCATAAAATTTCTGAACCAATCAGGGCTCTTCCCACGGATCACTCCAATGTAGCCGATCTGAACCGTCCAGATCCCACGGATCCAACGGTTCTCACTCACCTCTCAGGTCTCTCTCCCCCAACCCAAACCCTAGCAGCCCTCACTCCATTCGGATCTCTCTCCCCCTCTCCCCAAGAAACCACCCGCCGCCGCCTATCTCCTCCCTCGCCGCCATTGCTGCCACCTCCTTCCCGTCCCCGGCCTCCTTCCGCAACGCCCCAACCGCTCCCACTGCACCAAACCCTACCTCACTCACCTGTCCTCCCTTCCACCCGCCCGCCGCCTCCCTCCCTCTCTCTCCTCGATCTAGATCGACACCGCCTCCCTATCTCTCTCCCCGATCCAAATCGACGCCGCCTCCCTCTCTCTCTCGCTTCCCGTCGCCGGCGGCGGCGCCCTCCTTCCCTCGCCCTCTCCTCCTCCCCTACTCACGGCGCCTCCACCACGCCACGAATCTCGGTGACCCACCCCATCTCCGTGCCCACCTCGGCAACCACCTCCGTCGCGCGTCCGAGTCCCATCCATGTCCGCTCCGGCTCCGTCTCTGTCTCCTTTCGTGGGAGGTGACCCGCACCCGGCCCCGCGGCGGGGGAGGGGCGGCGGCGGCCTCGTGTAGATCCCATCGGGATCATGGTGCGGACGCATGCCCCAGACGCCATGACCCGTCTCCCTCCCCTCCTCAAATCAGGAAGGAGAGGCCAGGCGCCGGCCATGAACTCGCTCTGCCATCAAGGTCACCCCCACCCCCTCTTCGATCTGCTCTTCCTCCTTTCCCTTCCCTTCCCTAACGCGCGCCTTTTCCTTCCTCACGCAGGGTTGCAGGCGATTCGATCAGGTCCGGGTCCATGGCGTCCACGGCCGTGGCGACGCTCGCGGTGATGGACGAGCTGGCCCTGCCGCTCCGCGCGGTGGGGGACCTGGCGGCTGCTGCCGGCGTCTCGCGGGAGGAGGTCGTTGTCATCACGCAGTGCACCTCGCTCGGTAACACCCCCTCCCAAGCCCCCCTGTCTCCCAACCCCAAGCTGATGATGAGGAGATCAGCTAGTGCCCAGAACCACTAATTCTCATGCCGAATTCAGTCTGTTTGCTTTGTTCGTTAGTTTGTAACTTTGTATGGTCCGAATTTCTACAACTAGTTCAACTCTGTTAATTTGCACCCCTGTTTTATTGTTTATGTACCATGTACAATCTCTTTTCAGAGATGACTGTCCACATATCTAACTTTGTTCTGCCTTTCTAGAAACATGTCTGTTTCCGTGGTGTATCTCTATGGCCGGTTCCCTGTTATTTCTATGCCAAAGTCACTTAATGAATTCTTAAATCAAGTAATTCAAACTTTTCATCTGCACATGTACATCAAGTAATTCTTAAAGCATGCGGGTCTGCTCTTGCGCGCTTACGTCTGGTATGCATACCCAAGTCAAGCTTGTGGTCACGATGAAGGTGCTGATCTGGGTTTCCTATCTTCAGAAGTAAAATGTTTGCTTGCTTGACATGGTTGTAATATATTGCTAGAATGAATGGTTGGTTGTAAAGATATGGCATAGATATGGCATAGATTAGTTGTTGCAGATTAGCCTATCATAACAGCTAGCCATTTGTAGATTAGTTGTATGCATCATGTCAGCTGGTACAAATCTGCATCTATAGATAAGTCAGTGGTGTGGAGCACTTCACCTTCACTTTATTTAACACATGATGTTGGCAACTCCCTGGATGCATTTGTTGACGTTGTTTTGTTTATCCCAGCTTAGTGCAGAGCCCAGCCCCAGCAGCAGCGGCTATGCCGACGAGTAGGGCAGCAACGTTGCCTCCAGCGCCAGCATCGAGGAGCCTTACCCTGCCCCCGCGCCATGGACTCGTGCACGGCAAGAAGCATGCCAACGAGGTCAGCCCAGTATGCCCCCTTCTCCTCTTAACCATACATTGCACGCTCTGTGTTCTTGTTTCTTGAGCTATTTCAATCATCTAATCATGGATTATTCTGTTTTTGGACAAGACCAAGAAGGTGGCCATGGCTGGGCTCGTTCACCATTCGTTCAACTTCAGAGCTCATTAGGTCTGTTCTTGCCCTGACCAAGCTGTTCAAGTATGTTAGGTTTGCAATAATATTTAGTATTGGTTTGGCTCTTGCAATGCATAGGCACAGCAGGATATACTCCTGTGTGCTACTAAATGTCACGGAGAAGAAACAAAGATGGCAAGTAAAAAGAAACTGTTTATAACTTGAACACTAGCTGAATTTACAGCAAGACTAATTTGTAAAACAAAACCTGGATTAGATCAACAAGTCCTTAGCATATCAAACGTGCCACTTTGGAAATGTCAGCCTGTAGCACATAATATGTTATCTTATTGCTGCTGTGTCATTGTATCCTAGTAATTCTGCTGTGTCACTTTATCCCAGTAAAGCAAGATGCTTGTTATACTCATGTTGCTGATGATATTTGTGTTCTGCTACTAGTTGCTGTGTACTCCTAGTGCTGTAGTTCCTGTGTAGTAATATGGAAATATTAATGCTCAAATATGATGATGTGGCCTGCAGCGCACCTGCTTCGACGCTGACCCGTCCGTCATCATCGCCTTCGATGATGACGAGGACACCGCAGGCGCCATCGGCCTCGGCGGTGGCTTCCACCACTACCACATCGTCGTCACCTACCAGGGCATCAAGGGGTGAATTGATTTGATCGTTAATATGTGGCTGGATGTGATGTTTTGCAGGTTGAAGGCGCTAAGGTGTTGGAGATGTGCCTGTACTTGTTGAGTGTTTTATCTGTAGAGGGCTATATTGTGATTGGTGTAATATTGTATGGTTACATTGTGATTGGTGGAATGTAATAAACTTGATTGATACATCGGTGATTTGGTTGTTATTTGTATATATTTAAAATGTGTTCTCTGATTGGTATATCATTGAGTTACAAGTTGTGAAAAATTAAAACCTGATGTCTGGGACCTAGTGAAGAATCTGACAATGTGCATCCAGTTGACTACAATAATCTGAAATTTGAATGTAACAAAAAAAAGAAAACCCGAAAATAAAAAATATGTAGAATGTGAAAAGGATGCACCTCAGAAATCAAAAAAGGCCGAATTAATGGCCCAAGCCCATGTAGCTAGCGAAAATTAACAAGAAAAAAATACATTAAAAAGGCCGAATTGTTGGGCTAGGCCCATGTAGAAAACTGAGTTGGACCGGGCTGAATCTTATGCCACATCAGCTTGCCACGCTGGATGCCTACGTGGCCTGGGGAGGTTGCTAGTGACCAAAACGCCACAGTAGGAATATTTTGGTCGTAAACGTCTACGACCTTCTCACAGAGAAGGTCGCTATAGTCAGTTAACGACCCTCAGCTTTTGACCTTATGTTTTTGGTCACAAAAAGGTCACAAATTGAAAACAGTGACCTTTCAGTGACCAGTAGTGGTGGTCACAAGTTGACATATTTCTTGTAGTGGGAAAGAAAGGCCGAACAGAGGATCAAATAACATCCACAGGAGTCTAATCAGAATATGTCTATGTGAATAAGCAGGCGTCGTTGCTGGCCGCTGCCGCTTGTACTGTGGAGGTCTCCAGACTGAAGCGGGACCTGGAGAGGAACGAGGAAGAGCTCGGCCTCCTAAAGAGGCAGCTCGAGGAGAATAAAGGTACACAATGCCCTATCTGTATGCCATATAAAGGAAAATTTGTTGATGCTAATAGAAGCGTCAGGAATGTTAATAGGGGCCACGACTGAAGTGGCGGCCCTTAAGAAGGCGTTGTCCGAGGCCGAGGACAAAGCGGCCAAGGAGCGCACCAAGCGTGAGAAACAAGAGGCTCGGGTTGGCGAGGTCCAGCAAGAGCTCCAGGACTTTGTCAAAAAATATGAGTCCTTGGAGCGTGACTCTAAGACGCAAGAGTCCGAGCTTGCGAAGGCCCGCCAGAGTGCACAGGATGCCAAAGCTGAAGCCCAAAAGTCCCTCCAAGAGGTTCAAGCGGCCAAGAAGATTGCGGCGGGTAAGGCATTCAATATGCAAAGAAAGCATGTGAAGGAGACTTTCTATTTACTTACCCGAATTTGGAGCTCTCCAAGAGCATTCACAGATCTTCCGCGCAGCATCTCTGATGCCGCAGAGTTCTACTGAGCTGAGGAAGGGCGCTCGACCGAGCCTTTGAGCGACCAGCTGAAGCAACTGGTCAAACTGCACAAGGCGGCCGAACTAGCCATGAAGGACCTCATAGTCCGGCTGTGGCCTGGCGAGCCCCTGCCCAGCAGCTACTTCGGCCTTATAAAGTGGCTGGTGAATGCTTGTCCGCGACTTGAAGTTATTAAGCGGTCAGTTTGTATTGAAGGTGCGCGCAGGGCCTTGGCCCGTGCGGAAGTGCACTAGGCAAAGATGGATGTCGAGAAGCTGTCGATGGAGGGGTCACCGAAGGGCAAGGAGCATCGCCGCCCCGAACAGTATTATGACAATGTCCTGAAGGGTGCCCGCCTTGTGGCGGAGGAATGTTCTAAGGATGTAATATTTGAATGAATGTACTCATGTCATCCTGTAATGTGAAAACGAGTTCATGTGAGCTATGTAGCGCTTGTTGATTTAAAATATTACCTTTTGTGCGGTCGTTTATAAAGTCTGAGAGTTGGCCAGTCGTCGGCTTCTGCCCCCATGTAACTAGTACTGGGGTGTTCGGGATAAATCTAAACACTCTTTATCCAAATTTTTGGTCCTTTAAGGAGGTGTTTAGCACAACGAACAAGGCAATCAGACTATATAGCTTTATCACT
The DNA here is from genome assembly GCF_002162155.2 of Triticum dicoccoides. Taxonomy (NCBI): domain Eukaryota; kingdom Viridiplantae; phylum Streptophyta; class Magnoliopsida; order Poales; family Poaceae; genus Triticum; species Triticum dicoccoides. The sequence continues at coordinate 56,695,175 of NC_041393.1, read as the reverse complement.
CTCACTTAGCCATAGAAGTCTACAATTTTAAATTTTGGCGAGGCCCCTAGTATTCGGAAGGCCGAACTTGGGGCGCTATACACGCCTAAATCGGACAAGGCCGATTCCTCGCCTGAAGCGGAAAAAATCTTTAAGGATTTGAGACCTCTTGAACAACGACCAACTCTCGCCGCATCATGATAGTCAGTTTTCGGCTTTCTCTACTGAGGTGCTCGTCCGGAAGAATCGGGACACAATCGCAGTAGTTCTCCCTATGCTACCTTAGCCGATATAGCGGAGCGTAAGGCACCAAAACATGGGAGCCGGGCAAACCCAACTATTGACCCAAGACTTGATTCAGAGCTAATGCATATAATGCTATAAGTTCGGGGTGCCGCACTATCGAAAGTGTTTGGACTTTTCTTGCCGTGTTATGGGGTACACTGAAGCCCCTGGCGAACTGGACGTACCAAAATGTATGGGTGTAATTTGTAATAAATAAGAAGTAAAGGAAAAGGATAAAGAAATGTAATAGTAAGATGACGCTATACATTATTTTCCATTGTTATTTAAATAATACGTCCAAGCGTGTGTATACAAGTAGTGCAATATGCAAAATAGGACTATTTGACATGTCCTGGCCAAGGGTAAGCTGCATGTGGGTATGTAAAACAGGTATAACGATCGTTATGAGATACCACCTGGGGATTCCCTTGTACGCCAAAGCTTCTTGTCTCCTTGGTGTTTCCATCCCGTTATGTGTCCGATAGTCGGACTATCGGGAGGCCTCCCGAAAATAGGGACCTGAAAAGAAAAAGTGTGAAGATATACGGATCCTAGGGCGGTTGAGCCGCATTTTGGACCGTGTCATAGCCGTGCCTCCGCCTATGCCCATGGTATTGTGAGTACGTAATTATGTACGCGCGGCACAAATTTCGCCGCTTGACTGGGACTAGGACGAAGGCCGAATTGCTAGGCGTGCTCTGGACGCGCCAGATGATCCTGCTGCAGGGTACTTCAGACTCGCTTGATGGTGTCCGGGTTCTTTATCGCCGAATTGGCGGTCTGCCTAAGAAGGCTGCTTTGTACTTCTGCTGCGAGGGCCGCAGTGTGCTCCTCCGTACAGAGCGAGCGCTCTGTGTTTCCATTTACTGTTATAACCCCGCGAGGTCCTGACATTTTGACCTTGAGGTATGCATAATGCCGTACCACATTGAATCTGGCAAATGCGGTTCGTCCGAGCAGTGCATGATAGCCACTGTGGAAAGGGACGATATCGAAGATTAACTCCTCGCTTCGGAAGTTGTTCGGAGATCTGAAGACCACTTCCAGTGTGATTGAGCCCGTTCAACATGCCTCTACACCTGGTATGACACCTTTAAAGGTGGTTTTTGTGGGCTTGATCCTTGAGGGGTCGATGCCCATTTTGTGCACTGTATCTTGATAGAGCAGGTTCAGGCTGCTGCCACCGTCCATAAGGACTCTTGTGAGATGGAATCCATTAATGATGGGGTCGAGGACCAATGCGGCTGAACCGCCATGACGGATACTGGTAGGATGGTCCCTACGATCGAAAGTGATCGGAGAAGAAGACCATGGGTTGAACTTTGGGGCGACTGGCTCCATCGCATAGGCGTCCCTTAGTGCACGCTTCCGTTCCCACTTGGGAATATGGGTTGCATATATCATATTCACCGTTTTCACCTGGGGAGGAAATTTCTTCTGTCCTCTTGTATTCGGAGGCCAGGGCTCCTAGTCGTCATCGCTATGCAACCCCTTTTCCTTGTTTCGGATTTCAACTTGCCGGCCTGTTTGAACATCCAGCATTCTCTGTTGGTGTGGTTGGCTGGTTTATCGGGGGTGCCGTGAATTTGGCACGAGTGATCGAGTATGCGGTCCAGACTGGACGAGCCCGGATTGTTTCTTTTGAATGGATTTTTCCGCTGACCGGGCTTAGAGCCACTGAATCCGGCATTTACTGTCGTGTCTTCGGCGTTGTCGCCATTATTGCGATGCTTGTGTCTGTTGTGTCGTGGCTTGCCGTTGCTATCTCTGGCGTCTGAATCGCCAGAGTTTCTTAATGTGTTGTTGCTACGAGCCAGCCAGCTGTCCTCGCCCGCACAAAAGCGGGTCATGAGTGTCGTGAGGGCTGCCATGGACTTTGACTTCTCTTGGCCGAGGTGTCGGGTGAGCCATTCATCGCGGATGTTATGTTTAAAGGCCGCTAAGGCTTCGGCATCCGGACAATCAACAATTTTGTTCTTTTTAGTTAGGAACCGAGTCCAGAATTTCCTGGCTGACTCTCCGGGCTGTTGGGTTATGTGACTTAAGTCATTAGCATCCGGTAGTTGCACATAAGTGCCCTGGAAGTTATCAAGAAATGCATCTTCCAAGTTCTCCCAACTGCCAATGGAGTTTGCTGGCAGGCTATTCAGCCAATGTCTAGCCGATCCTTTGAGTTTTAGTGGGAGGTACTTGATGGCATGTAGATCATCACCACAGGCCATGTGAATGTGGAGGAGGAAATCTTCAATCCATACCGCGGGGTATGTTGTACCATCATATGATTCGATGTTCATGGGTTTAAACCCTTCTGGGAATTCATGATCCATTACTTCATCAGTGAAGCATAGGGGGTGTGCGGCGCCTCTATGCCGGGCTACATCACGACGCATTTCAAATGAGTCTGGTCTATTGTATTCGGCCCGGCTGGATTTTCTTTTAGTATATCCGGCATGACGGTCATCGTCACGCGTTGGGGCGTGCCCCCGTGATCCGTAGATCGATCTTGATTGTCCTGCTTTGTTTTCCAATATGTCTCGTAGGTCCTGCGTGTAGCTCCGGGCCTTAGTGTTTTTGCTTGATTGGAGACGGGGTGCGGGCTGGACTTCGAGCTGATACGCCACTTTGTCTCGGCCACGAGGTAGTCGGTCAGCCGCATCATGCGCTGGAAGTGTAGGATTTAATGCCTCCTCCTCGAGTTGAGGTAGCAACCTGCGCTTTGGGTAAGTTTTGGTAGGCGCTCGAGTCCGTATTCCTTGGCTGCCAGGACCTCAGTCCATCTATCAGTTAGCAGATCTTGATCAGCTTGAAACTGCTGCTACTTTTTCTTCAGGCTTTTTGCAGTGGCTATAAGCCGACGCTTGGAGCGCTCCTGCTCGATGGGATCCTCAGGTACGGTCAATTCTTCGTCGCCAAGGCTCACTTTGTCTTCGGACAGGGGCATATAATTGTCATCCTCTGATTCTCCATCCGTTGCCTATTCCTTAGGGCTAGCTTGCCCATCCTCCCATTCGGCCTGCTCGAAGCCTGGCTGGGCAGGATTGTTTTCGTCTTCGGCACCATCCGGATTGCTATCATATCTTGTGCCGGTATCGCTATTTTTGCTCTGGCAGGGCTTAGAGCGGCGCCGATGACGCCGGTGCTTAGATTGTTTCTCAAGGGGATTATCCTCCGTTGCCTCATTGCCATTGCTTTCATTGGGGGTGTCCACCATGTATATATCATATGATGAGGTGTCTGTCCAGTGCCCTATGGGCGGTGGTTCCTGTTCTTCTCCTACATCGTCGTCCATACCGTCGATGTCTTCGGAGTTGAAGTCAAGCACATTGGTTAAGTCGTCGACAGTGGCCATTAAGTGGGTGGTGGGTGGGGAACGGATTTCTTTGTCGTCCACTTCCCACTCCAGCCGGACATAGTTCGGCCAAGAGTCTCCTGACAAGGAGAGAGACTTTAATGAATTTAGCACGTCGCCCAAGGGCGAGTGCTAAAAGATATCCACGGAGGTAAACTCCATGATCGGTGCCCAATTAGATTCGATAGGCACGGATGCACGCGGTTTGGAGCCTGTGGCCGAAGACAAGTCCGAGGGTCCGATGGTAGCAGCCTCATAGGGAGTGAAGTCAATGTTCGGCTTATTGCCGCGGAGTGTGCGGCCTCCGTGGCAGGGTCGATCTGCCCGTCCTCGGAGGGCATGATCTGCTCCGGATTGAGGGACGGAGCAGCCGCAGGTGTGATCTCCCGAACACTGTCCGATGGCAGATCTAAGTCATGCTCGTCGCAACTATTTGGCGCACCTGACATGGGCTCAAATCCGTCAAAGATCAAGTCTCTACATATGTCGGCAGTATGTTCAAGCTTCCAAACCTGACCTGATGGCCAGGGGCGTAGCTATCGATCTGCTCTAGATGGCCAAGCGAGTTGGCCCGCAGTACGAAGCCACCGAATACGAAGATTTGTCCGGGGAGGAAAACCTCACCCTGGATCTTCATAGTCCAACAGTCCAACCAAAGTATATAATCTGGCTCTCCGAGGACCCCCTAATCCAGGACTCCCTCAAGAACCTCCCTTATAAAGAGGCCCAACTCCCTCTAAACTAGCAATGCGGAACTAAACTTTTAGTTCCACCTCTTGCCTTGCACGAATGGGCCGCGTGGGCCTCTAGGATTTATTAGGAATTTCTGAAACTGCGATTGGGCTAGGCCCAAAATAGACAAAATTCCAGCACAAATTACCAAAGGGTCTAGAGCCAAAGAAGACGGTTGTACCACACCTTGAAAAGCCCAAAATCGCCCAATCATATGCGATTCTTCGTGGATTTTGCCCCATTTGTTCCTATTGCTTCCTTGGCCACAAGGAGGGGGGTATTGGGATTGGATTTAGCTCATCTAGGGCCCTTGGATCAAAGTGGAGGGTTTACATCACGGAGGAGACCCGAGGAGGCCGGCTATATAATCTCCATCAATCCTGGCCGCTGGCCATCAGACATTGTCACCTACAACCATCTCCATTGCTGGTCGAAAACTACCTCCATGGAAGAAAGGTCCAAGACAAGAAGAAGGAATAGGAGGCTCCGCCACCGCGCCACACCGGCCTTTGGGCAAGTGCCATATCCACCACCATCATCGCCACGGGTTCCGTCTCCATTACAACCATCTCCACCAGCCCTTCCATACTCCTCTTCTTCACCGACATGGTGTCGGCTTGTATCGTCCTTCTCCTCTATGTAATCATTTTACTTGCTTCAGTAGTTGTATTAATTCTTGACAATTTGGATGAACCCTTGCATGCATGACTAGAACTTAATGCCTATGAGCGATCTGATCATCTTCTTTATATGTGTTGAGTTGATTTCTCATGGTGTAGTGAAGAGACCTCACTCAACATTAGCACCTTGTGGGGTTGAGGGAATTATTATTGGTGTCACTATGGGCTCTCAGAGGTTTGTAGTTATGGTGCTTATCTTCCTCCTTCCCCGATCATTGCAATATGGAGTAATGAAGAACCCTAAAGCCTTATGTCATGTTATGGTGAAAACCTTAATCATTGTTGTGAAAACTAGAGTGAGGAAACAACGATGATGGCACGCGTGATACATGACTGCAACATGTAGGTGGCATTTGGAGTGGGCATTTGGAGCCCTGAAGAATATATTTAAGATCCTTGATCAGAAAGCATTCCACCCTTTCCTCACCTAAGTTAGGCTTGTTTTTGCATGTTGCATTCTCCATAACTGGATCCTAGAATGGGGTTGTGATGAGCTTGTGTCGGAGGAGGAAGATGTGAAGGTTGTTGATGTTGATGACTTCGGCATGGTGTGGAGGCACATGACAATTAAGCTTGGAAGAGCAAAAGGTTGGAATGGGCTGAGGCAATGTGGGCAAATAAAGGTAACCCAAGGATCTGAAGAAGAAAAAGCAGCAACAGAGGTAGAAGCAGCAGCAGAAGAAGACGAGGATGGACTTCCCCCTAGTTCGACATCGATGAACTTTCCCCTATTGCCATATGATTGTTAATTTGTACTAAAATTTGTTAGCAATTAGGATGGACTACCATTTGGCCGCAAGCTAGGAGTGAAATGATTTTATTTTGTACTGCATATGTACTGTAATGTATGGTAAGGTCACCACTAGTGAGAAGGGGTCACCACAACATAGTCGTGCACAACCAAAACACATGTTCATAGAAATGAAGTACCTGTTATTTTAGTTGGCCATGTTCATAGAAATCAAGTACCTGCTATTTTAGTTGGTGTGTGCGAGGTCTAGTCATTGATATTATTGTTCAAAAACTTGAATTGGCGTGGTCGCAGGGCTGAGGATGTAACTGTAGTAGGGATGCCCTCATCATCTAGACACCTGGAGAGGATCCCCAACCCCAATTGCACCAGCATACCCCAACAAGGGCTCTGTCGAACTCTCCCATATCGCCACACCAATGTCACTCTCCACGCGGCCAATGGCACCGCCTCGGGCAAGTAGCCATGTTCCTCATTTGGCCCCCCTTGAACAAATGTCTGTCGGCACTCTCAGGCTTAAGGTTGCCTCGAGCTCCTGCACCCGATGAACCCTGCATTGGGTGAGGATCGCCTGCTCCCCTCTTGTTTGCTCCCGTCCTTGTTGTCTGAGAGACCTGCCAGTGCCCAAAAGGGCCTCCCCAACGTCTGTTCCCTCTAGAGACAGATGTGAACAGATCAGTGGTGGTGGTGCACTACTAGTGAAAACCTTACACACAGAACTTTAGCAGTAGCGCTGGTTAAAATGGGGCGCTAGTGCTACATAGTAGTAGCGCGTGCACGTGAACCGCGCTACAGATACTCGTGTAGTAGTAGCGCTCCTCCTGGGAAAATCGCTACTTCTAAAATTCCCACTGCTAAGCCGATAGGCTACGAATAGTAGTAGCGGTCTTAGGAGAATCGCGCTACCACTAACATTATTGTAGCAGTGCGTTTCCCGTGAAAAGCGCTACTGCTAATGAAAATAAAATAAAATAAAAAACAAATAGAAAAGTAAACGAAAATGAAAGAAATAGAAAAAGGAGAAAGGAAAAAAATAAAATGTAAAGAAAAATAAAAATAAAGGAGAAAGGCATAGAGTAGCGTCTATTCATAACAGACGTTGTAGATAATATAGCAGCAGTGCATTTTTTGGACCCCTGCTATAGAAAGGGAAAAGGAAATAAGAAAAGAAAAGGAAAATAAATAGCTATAGCAGTAGCGCGTGTCGCAAAACACGCTATAGCTAACTTAGCTATAGCGTGTTTTCCTACCAGCGATGCCGCTACGTTTAACTTAACCCCCGCGCGGTTTCCCTCTCCCCCCACCTCTTCCCCAAATCCCTCGCCCCACTTCGCCGACGTCTCCTGCCGACGTCGACGCCCCCAGAGCCACTAGAGCCGCACGCCATCGACGCCACCGGAGCCATCCCCAACGCCACCGGAGCCGCACGGCCTCATCAACGCCACCGGAGCCACCCTCGACGCCCCAACCTCCCTTGCCACCACTGCCTCCTTTGCCGTCACCGGAGATGCCCCTGCCTCCCTCGCCACCACCGGAGCCATCCTTTGTAAGCCCCGACCCCTCCTCTCTCTCTCATGCATAGCACAAACATTGGACAGAGAACTAGCTAGCTAGGTTAACTAGTTTAATTAGGTTAGTGCGAAAGTTTAGTTAGGGCGTTAACTGAGAACCAGTTAGGTTAACTAGTTTTATTAAGTTAGTTATCTAGGTTAGTGCAAAGATTTAGTTAGAGCTTTGACAGTGAACTAGTTATGTTAACTAGTTTAATTAGGTTAATTATCTAGGTTAGTGCAAACATTTAGTTAGGGCTTTGACAGAGAACTAGCTAGGTTAACTAGTTTAATTATCTAGGTAAACTAGGTTAACTAGCTAGGTTAATTAGGTTCGTTAGGTTAACAACATAGGTTAACTAGCTTGGCTAGGTTAGAGCAAAAATTTAGTTTAGAGCATTAGGTCAGAAGGGTTAGAGTTAAAATGGAGTTCCTTTGCAATTTAATTGGGTTCTGTCCTAGGCAGAGAAGGGTTAGAGAACATAATGTGTGTGTGTGTGAGAGAGAGAGAGGAATAGCTAGAATAGAATTTGGGTTCTGTCCTAGGCAGAGAAGTGTTTGGTGAGGTCATTTTGTAAAGGTTTTTGATTTTTGAAAAGACCACTGTTTTTCAAGTAAAAGAATTTAGGCAAGTTTTATTTTAAAGATGATCCCTTCCTAGACTTTTAGCTTTAAACAAAAACAAAATCATTTAGCTAAAAATAAAAAACAATAGCTATGGCATTTAGCGATAAACAAAAAATAGAATTGATGTTATATGATATATGTCATTGATGTTCATTTGCATATTCCACTATTGTTGATTATATCTTTTCATTGAAGTGGTCATGTTATATCTTTTCATTGAAGTGGTTCGATTGTGCTGAAGTGGCCTTTTGTTGTTTCCAGGGAATGAAGTTGAGTGGACTATGTTTTGCCGGAATGTTGATTCATTTCCGTTCTGGCAAATTTCAGGTGCTCGATTTGTCCACTTTTTAGCAAAGGTCATGCCGAAATTTTCCGTGAATTTCGGCATGATTTGTCCTCAGCATCCTTTACCCCCGATTCTCCCACGCTCTTTACTTGGACTCGTCAAAGAACATGAACAAAAAAGGATTACACCCACATCAAGTCTGTTCTTCACAGTGCTATCTTTTTCTACGGCGTACAGGGTGGAGAGATCAAGGCCAGGAAGACAAGGAACTGCAGGCCCTGCTTTGGACATAAGACCGAGTTCTGCTGCATCCAGCAACCGAGTGATACTCTTAGTGATGGATTCTATGTCCTACACCACATGCTGGAGCACAGACGGGATCAGCAGAACCTTCGCATGCCACCTACATCCGGCGATGCCTACATTCTGCAATGGGCAAAGAACCTAGGAGATATCCCAGATCATCGACTTCGAGCTGAGTTCTATCACATCCAGCATGAACTTGCCCAAATCATCATGAAGGAGGTCCTAAAAAAATAGGGATGTTCTACGAGGAAGGGCAAATGTCGCGGGAAGACGTCCGAACACGCGTAGCCGCTCAGCGTCTCGACCTGAAGCCTTTCACTAAGCTCGGGGACTATCTCCCTGACTTGAATGGATATCACGAAATGTTGGAGTGATTGACGATATATGACAATGTGTCCGTTTAGTCCATACTTTCTGTATGACAAAACTTTGAGTTATGCATGACGAAACTTTATTTGTGATGTAATTAAACCGTCCTCCTCAACTAGCAAAGATCACTCTAGTTAGGGCATTTTGGTACGATGAACTTTGTTATTTATGCTTATGATATGTTGCTTTTATTTTTGCCAAGTCTGTCTCTTTCTGTTGCTCAACTATATATGTTGCATATCATCGACTCATGTGACGATGCAGGTGCATAGATCATCGATGGCGAAGAAGTTCTGTGCCAGGAGTATACGACGAGTGGCCGGAGTGTCAAGCCCAGGTGTACCGGTTTCCGGTTTCCGAGGGATAGTAAGTAGTTAGCTTAGGTTCACGCTAGTGCGAGAGAGGGATACGAACCGACGCCTCAAGAAGTACTACATTATGTATGATGAGACATGTCATGTACCTTGTATAGCTATATCGTGATTATAATGTGACGACATGATTTGTGTTGGATGATATGATGAGACTATTACGTGTATGATATGATGGGCATATTGCATGTTTATAATATGATTAGAATACTGTATAGAACCTATACAAAAACATCGCAAATACGCAGCCAAAAAAAGATATGAGAAAATATAGTAGTAGCACTCTTTAGCGCTGGACAGGAATGAAGGAAATATGCCCTAGAGGCAATAATAAAGTTATTATTTATTTCCTTATTTCATGATAAATGTTTATTATTCATGCTAGAATTGTATTAAACGGAAACATAATACATGTGTGAATACATAGACAAACATAGTGTCACTAGTATGCCTCTACTTGACTAGCTCGTTAATCAAAGATGGTTAAGTTTCCTAACCATAGACATGAGTTGTCATTTGATTAATGGGATCACATCATTAGAAGAATGATGTGATTGACTTGACCCATTCCGTTATCTTAGCACTTGATCATTTAGTATGTTGCTATTGCTTTCTTCATGACTTATACAAAGTTCCTATAACTATGAGATTATGCAACTCCCGTTTACCGGAGGAACACTTTGTGTGCTACCAAACGTCACAACGTAACTGGGTGATTATAAAGGAGCTCTACAGGTGTCTCCAAAGGTACATCTTGAGTTGGCGTATTTCGAGATTAGGTTTTGTCACTTCGATTGTCGGAGAGGTATCTCTGGGCCCTCTCGGTAATGCACATCACTATAAGCCTTGCAAGCAATGTGACTAATGAGTTAGTTGCGAGATGATGTATTATGGAACGAGTAAAGAGACTTGCCGGTAACGAGATTGAACTAGGTATTGGATACCGATGATCAAATCTCGGGCAAGTAACATACCGATGACAAAGGGAACAACGTATGTTGTTATGCGGTTTGACCGATAAAGATCTTCGTAGAATTTGTAGGAGCCAATATGAGCATCCAGGTTCCGCTATTGGTTATTGACCGGAAACGGTTCTCGGTCATGTCTACATAGTTCTCGAACCCGTAGGGTCCGCACGCTTAAGGTTTCGATGACAGTTATATTATGAGTTTATGAGTTTTGATGTACCGAAGGAGTTTGGAGTCCCGGATGAGATCGGGGACATGATGAGGAGTCTCTAAATGGTCGAGACGTAAAGATCGATATATTGGACGACTATATTCAGAGTTCAGAAAGGTTCGAGTCATTCGGGTATTTTTCGGAGTACCGGAGAGTTACGGGAATTCGCCGGGGAGTATATGGGCCTTATTGGGCCATACAGGAATAGAGGAGAGAGGCCAAAAGGAAGGAGGCCTGCGCCCCCCCTCTAGTCCGAATTGGACAAGGGGAGCAGCCCCCTTTTCCTTCTCCCTCTCCTCCTCTTTCCTTCTCTCCTACTCCAACAAGGAAAGGAGGAGTCCTACTCCCGGTGGGAGTAGGACTCCCCCCTTGGCGCGCCTCCTCCCTAGGCCGGCCGCCTCCCCCCTTGCTCCTTTATATATGGGGGCAGGGGGCACCCCAGAGACATAACAACAATTGATCTCTTGATCTCTTAGCCGTATGCAGTGCCCCCCTCCACCATAGTCCTCCTCGATAATGTTGTAGCGGTGCTTAGGCGAAGCCCTGCGACGGTAGAACATCAAGATCGTCACCACGCCGTCGTGCTGACGGAACTCTCCCTCGACACTCGGCTGGATCGGAGTTCGAGGGACGTCATCGAGCTGAACGTGTGCTAGAACTCGGAGGTGTCGTAGTTTCGGTGCTTGATCGGTCGGGCCGTGAAGACGTACGACTACATCAACCGCGTTGTGCTAACGCTTCCGCTTACGGTCTACGAGGGTACGTGGACAACACTCTCCCCTCTCGTTGCTATGCATCACCATGATCTTGCATGTGCGTAGGAAATTTTTGAAATTACTACGTTTCCCAATAGTGGCATCAGAGCCTGGTTTTATGCGTAGATGTTATATGCACGAGTAGAACACAAGTGAGTTGTGGGCGGTACAAGTCATACTGCTTACCAGCATGTCATACTTTGGTTCAGCGGTATTGTTGGATGAAGCGGCCCGGACCGACATTACGCGTACGCTTATGCGAGACTAGCGGGTGTATGTTTCTCCAACGTTAGTTGAACCGAGTGTGGCTACGCCCGGTCCTTGCGAAGGTTAAAATAGCACTAACTTGACGAACTATCGTTGTGGCTTTGATGCGTAGGTAAGAACGATTCTTGCTCAGCCCGTAGCAGCCACGTAAAATTTGCAACAATAAAGTAGAGGACGTCTAACTTGTTTTTGTAGGGCATGTTGTGATGTGATATGGTCAAGACGTGATTCTATATTTTATTGTATGAGATGATCATGTTTTGTAACCGAAGTTATCGGCAACTGGTAGGAGCCATATGGTTGTCGCTTTATTGTATGAAATGCAAACGCCTTGTAATTGCTTTACTTTATCACTAAGCGGTAGGATAGTCGTAGAAACAATAGATGGCGTAACGACAACAATTCTATGATGGAGATCAAGGTGTCGCGCCGGTGACGATGGTGATCACGACGGTGCTTCAGAGATGGAGATCACAAGCACAAGACGATGATGGCCATATCATATCACTTATATTGATTGCATGTGAGGTTTATCCTTTATGCATCTTATCTTGCTTTGATTCACAGTAGCATTTTAAGATGATCTCTCACTAATTATCAAGAAGTGTTCTCCCTGAGTATGCACCGTTGCGAAAGTTCTTCGTGCTGAGACACCACGTGATGATCGGGTGTGATAGGCTCTACGTTCAAATACAACGGGTGCAAAACAGTTGCACACGCGGAATACTCAGGTTAAACTTGACGAGCCTAGCATATACAGATATGGCCTCGGAACACGGAGGCCGAAAGGTCGAACGTGAATCATATAGTAGATATGATCAACATAGTGATGTTCACCATTGAAAACTACTCCATCTGACGTGATGATCGGACATGGTTTAGTTGATTTGGATCACGTGATCACTTAGATGACTAGAGAGATGTTTGTCTAAGTGGGAGTTCTTAAGTAATATGATTAATTGAACTTTAATTTATCATGAACTTAGTCCTGGTAGTATTTTGCAAATTATGTTGTAGATCAATAGCTCGCGTTGTTGCTTCCCTATGTTTTTGCTTCCCTATGTTTTTATATGTGTTCCTAGAGAAAACTAAGTTGAAAAATGTTAGTAGCAATGATGCGGACTTGGTCCGTGATCTGAGGTTTATCCTCATTGCTGCACAGAAGAATTATGTCCTTGATGCACCGCTAGGTGACAGACCTATTGCAGGAGCAGATGCAGACGTTATGAATGTTTGGCTAGCTCAATATGATGACTACTTGATAGTTTTGTGCACCATGCTTTATGGCTTAGAACCGGGACTACAAAAAACATTTTTGAAACGTCATGGAACATATAAGATGTTTCAAGAGATGAAATTGGTATTTCGGACTCATGCCCGTGTCAAGAGGTATGAGACCTCTGACGAATACTTCGCCTAAAAATGGAGGAGAATTGCTCAACTAGTGAGCAAGTACTTAGATTGTCTGAGTACTACAATCGCTTGAATCAAGTGGGAGTTAATCTTCCAGATAAGATAGTGATTGATAGAGTTCTCTAGTCACCATCACAAAGTTACTAGAACTTCGTGATGAACTACAATGCAAGGGATGACGAAAACGATTCCCGAGCTCTTCGTGATGCTGAAATCGACGAAGGTAGAAATCAAGAAAAGAGCATCAAGTGTTGATGATTGACAAGACCACTAGTTTCAAGAAAAGGGCAAAGGAAAAGAAAGGGAACTTCAAGTAGAATGGCAAGCAAGTTGTCACTCCTGCAAAGAAGCCCAATGCTGGACCAAAGCCTGAAACTGAGTTCTTCTACTGCAAAGGAAATGGTCACTGGAAGCGGAAATACCTTGGATATTTGGTGAATAAGAAGGATGGAAAAGTGAACAAGGGTATATTTGATATACAGGTTATTAATGTGTACCTTACTAGTGTTTATAGTAGCCCCTGAGTATTTGATACTTGTTCGGTTGCTAAAAAATAGTAACTCGAAACAGGAGATACAAAATAAACAGAGACTAGTTGAGGGTGAAGTAATGATGTGTTTGGAAGTGGTTCCAAGATTGATATGATCATCATCGTACACTCCATATATTTTCGAGATTAGTGTTGAACCTAAATAAATGTTATTTGGTGTTTGCGTTGAGCATAAATATGATTAGATCATGTTTATTGCAATACGATTATTCATCTAAGACAGAGAATAAATTGTTATTCTGTTTACATGAATAAAACCTTCTATGGTCATACACCCAATGTTGATGGTTCATTGAATCTTGATCACGATGACACACGTATTCATAATATTGATGCCAAAAGATGCAAAGTTTATAATGATAGTGCAACATATTTGTGGCACTGCCGTTTGGGTCATATCGGTGTAAAGCGCTTGAAGAAACTCCATAAAGATGGATTTTTTGAATCATTTGATTATGAGTCATTTGATGCTTGCGAACCGTGCCTTATGGGCAAGATGACTAAAACTCTGTTCTCCGGAACAATGGAACGAGCTAGAGACTTATTGGAAAAAATACATACTGATGTATGCGGTCCAATGAGTGTTGATGCTCGTGGTGGGTAGCATTATTTTCTGACCTTCACAAGATGATTTGAGCAGATATGAGTATATCTACTTAATGAAACAGAAGTCTGAAACATTTGAAAAGTTTAAAGAATTTCAGAGTGAAGTGGAGAATCATCGTAACAAGAAAATAAAGTTTCTACGATCTTATCGTCGAGGAGAATATTTGAGTTACGAGTTTGGCCTTCATATAAAACAATGTGGAATAGTTTCACAGTTCACACCACCTGGAACACCACAACGTTATGGTGTGTCCGAACGTCGTAACCGCACTTTATTGGATATTGTGCAACCTATGATGTCTCTTATCGGTTTACCACTATCGTTTTGGGGTTATGCATTAGAGACAGTTGCATTCACTTTAAATAGGGCACCATCAAAATACGTTGAGACGACGCCTTATCAACTGTGGTTTGGCAAGAAACCAAAGTTTTCGTTTCTTAAAAGTTTGGGGCTGCGATGCTTATGTGAAAAAGTTTCAACCTGATAAGCTCGAACCCAAATCGGAGAAGTGTGTCCTCATAGAATACCCAAAGGTAACTATTGGGTACACCTTCTATCACAGATCCGAAGGCAAGTTATTCATTGCTAAGATGGATCCTTTCTACAGAAGAAGTTTCTCTCGAAAGAAGTGAGTGGGAGGAAAGTAGAACTTGATGAGGTAATTGTACCTTCTCCTGAATTGGAAAGTAGTTCATCACAGAAATTAGTTCTAGTGATTCCTACACCAATTAGTGAGGAAGCTAATGATGATGATCATGAAACTTCAGATCAAGTTACTACAAAACCTCGTAGGTCTTCCAGAGTAAGATCCGCACCAGAGTGGTACGGTAATCCTGTTCTGGAAGTCATGTTACTAGACCATGATAAACTTACGAACTATGAGGAAGCGATGATGAGCCCAGATTCCGCGAAATGGCTTGAGGCCATGAAATTTGAGATGGGATCCATGTATGAGAACAAAGTATGGACTTTGATTGACTTGCTCGATGATCAGCAAGCCATGTTAAATAAATGGATCTTCAAGAGGAATACAGACATTGATAGTAGTGTTACTATCTACTAAGCTTGACTTGTTGCAAAAGGTTTTCGACAAGTTCAAGGTGTTGAATACGATGAGATTTTCTCACTCGTATCGATGCTTAAGTCTGTCAGAATCATATTAGCAATTGCCACATTTTATGAAATCTGGCAAATGGATGTCAAAACTGCATTCCTCAATGGATTCTTTAAAGAAGAGTTGTATATGATGCAACCAGAAGGTTTTGTTAATCCTAAAGGTGCTAACAAAATGTGCAAGCTCCAGCGATCCATCAATGGACTGGTGCAAGCATCTCGGAGTTGGAATATACGCTTTGATGAGTTGATCAAAGCATATGGTTTTATACAGACTTTTGGAAAGACCTGTATTTACAAGAAAGTGAGTGGGAGCACTACAGCCTTTCTGATAAGTATATGTGAATGACATATTATTAATTGGAAATGATGTAGAATTTTCTGGAAAGCATAAAGGAGTGATTAAAAGGAGTTTTTTCAAAGAAAGACCTCGGTGAAGCTGCTTACACATTGAGCATCAAGATCTATATAGATAGATCAAGACGCTTGATAAGTTCTTCAATGAGTACATACCTTGATAAGATTTTGAAGTAGTTCAAAATGAAACAGTGAAAGAAGGAGTTCTTGCCTGTGTTGCAAGGTGCAAAATTGAGTAAGACTCAAATCCCGACCACGGCAGAAAATAGAAAGAGAATGAAAGTCATTCCCTATGCCTTAGTCATAGGTTCTATAAAGTATGCTATGCTGTGTACCAGACCTATTGTATACCTTGCTCTGAGTTTGGCAAAGGAATACAATTTTGATCTAATAGTAGATCATTGGACAGCGGTCAAGAATATCCTTAGTGAGGACTAAGGAGATGTTTCTCGATTATGGAGGTGACAAAAGGTTCGTCGTAAATGGTTACATCGATACAAGTTTTGGCACTAATCCAAATGACTCTAAGTCTCAATCTGGATACATATTGAAAATGGGAGCAATTAGCTAGAGTAGCTCCGTGCAGAGCATTGTGGACATAGAATATTTGCAAAATACGTACGGCTCTGAATATGACAGACCCATTGACTAAACTTCTCTCACAAGCAAAACATGATCATACCTTAGTATTCTTTGGGTGTTAATCACATAGCGATGTGAACTAGATTATTGACTCTAGTAAACCCTTTGGGTGTTGATCCCATGACGATGTGAACTATGGGTATTAATCACATACAGATGTGAATATTGGTGTTAAATCACATGGCGATGTGAACTAGATTATTGACTCTAGTGCAAGTGGGAGACTGAAGGAAATATGCCCTAGAGGAAATAATAAAGTTATTATTTATTTCCTTATTTCATGATAAATGTTTATTATTCATGCTAGAATTGTATTAACCGGAAACATAATACATGTGTGAATACATAGACAAACATAGTGTCACTAGTATGCCTCTACTTGACTAGCTCGTTAATCAAAGATGGTTAAGTTTCCTAACCATAGACATGAGTTGTCATTTGATTAACGGGATCACATCATTAGAAGAATGATGTGATTGACTTGACCCATTCCGTTAGCTTAGCACTTGATCATTTAGTATGTTGCTATTGCTTTCTTCATGACTTATACAAAGTTCCTATAACTATGAGATTATGCAACTCCCGTTTACCGGAGGAACACTTTGTGTGCTACCAAACGTCACAACGTAACTGGGTGATTATAAAGGAGCTCTACAGGTGTCTCCAAAGGTACATGTTGAGTTGGCATATTTCGAGATTAGGTTTTGTCACTTCGATTGTCGGAGAGGTATCTCTGGGCCCTCTCGGTAATGCACATCACTATAAGCCTTGCAAGCAATGTGACTAATGAGTTAGTTGCGAGATGATGTATTACAGAACGAGTAAAGAGACTTGCCGATAACGAGATTGAACTAGGTATTAGATACCGACGATCAAATCTCGGGCAAGTAACATACCGATGACAAAGGGAACAACGTATGTTGTTATGTGGTTTGACCGATAAAGATCTTCGTAGAATTTGTAGGAGCCAATATGAGCATCCAGGTTCTGCTATTGGTTATTGACCGGAAACGGTTCTCGGTCATGTCTACATAGTTCTCGAACCCGTAGGGTCCGCATGCTTAAGGTTTCGATGACAGTTATATTATGAGTTTATGAGTTTTGATGTACCGAAGGAGTTCGGAGTCCCTGATGAGATCGGGGACATGACGAGGAGTCTTGAAATGGTCAAGACGTAAAGATCGATATATTGGACAACTATATTTGGAGTTCGGAAAGGTTCCGAGTCATTCGGGTATTTTTCGGAGTACCGGAGAGTTACGGGAATTCGCCGAGGAGTATATGGACCTTATTGGGCCATACGGGAATAGAGGAGAGAGGCCAAAAGGAAGGAGGCCTGCGCCCCCCCCCCTCTAGTCCGAATTGGACAAGGGGAGCAGCCCCCTTTTCCTTCTCCCTCTCCTCCTCTTTCCTTCTCTCCTACTCCAACAAGGAAAGGAGGAGTCCTACTCCCGGTGGGTGTAGGACTCCCCCCTTGGCGCGCCTCCTCCCTAGGCCGACCGCCTCCCCCCTTGCTCCTTTATATACGGGGGCAGGGGGGCACCCAGAGACACAACAACAATTGATCTCTTGATCTCTTAGCCGTGTGCGGTGCCCCCCTCCACCATAGTCCTCCTCGATAATGTTGTAGCGGTGCTTAGGCGAAGCCCTGCGACGGTAGAACATCAAGATCGTCACCACGCCGTCGTGCTGACGGAACTCTCCCTCGACACTTGGTTGGATCGGAGTTCGAGGGACGTCATCGAGCTGAACGTGTGCTAGAACTCGGAGGTGCCGTAGTTTCGGTGCTTGATCGGTCGGGCCGTGAAGACGTATGACTACATCAACCGCGTTGTGCTAACGCTTTCGCTTATGGTCTACGAGGATACGTGGACAACACTCTCCCCTCTCATTGCTATGCATCACCATGATCTTGCGTGTGCGTAGGAAATTTTTGAAATTACTACGTTTCCCAACAAGGAAAACGCTACTGCTAAAGCGCTTAGCAGTAACACTAGTATGGAAAGCGCTACTACTATGTAGGTATAGCAGTAGTGTGTGTCAACACGTGCTGCTGCTAAACGTTAGCTGTAGCGCCTTATCAGTAGCGCGGATACCCGCGCTACTGATACACCAAATAGTCGCGCTACTGGTAGGCTTTTCCTTAGTAATGGTGACCTCTCCCTTGAGGTGTCATCCCTGTCGCTTGTCACTCATCCTCATACGTACGAGCAACCTTTCAAACTTCATAGGTGGGGTGATCTTCACTACCACCAGTAACCCGTTTAATGCATAAGATCACATCAAATGAGGTTGATAAATGCTTTTTCGTATATGTTCTAAGTATAAAATTATAAGAAAATAAGGTAATCATTTCATTTTTTTTATCATTTCATTTTTTTCTTTGTGGGCATTTGTCATGGTGTTGTCATAACTGACTATTTTTTTGTCACACGATAGGCTGATTTGGGGGAGAGTCGTAGATAGGACGGTTTCTCGTGCCGCTGCCAACGTCATCTGAGAAATTTAGGTCCCCTCGCCTCCGGCCGCTATCTTGGTGCTGAGAGCTGGGGGGACGTCGGATCTTTAGACCTTTATGCTATTCGTCAATGCCTAGTGATCATCATAGTTATGTGACAATACATTTTCTCTCGTTCTTTTGGCGGTTCCATGAGGTTAGAGAGTTTTCTGTCCTCGCATATCCGATTATTCGGATCTGATTAGTTTATGTTGATTCTTTGTGGAGGTGAAATCTTTCATCGACACCATGGTGAGGATATAGTGATTCGACGACCTACACTTCTAGGGGGTCATCCCCGGCCCAAGTACATTCATGAATCAAGGCTTTCCATCTTTTTGGATGGGCGACTCAAGACGCTTTCAAAAACCATTATTGGTAATGTTCGTGCAGGTGAAAGAGTGACAACATCGTTGCTTCAGTCCAATAGCAGCATATTTACCAAAGTCTTTGGACTATTTCTTCGAGCATATTTACCGAAATCTTTTAACGAACTAGTTTTCTTGCCAACTAAACATCAATGTCTGTGCAACTACACTACATTGCCGTGCCAACTGAACATATGTGTGTGCCAATAGTCGTGCCAACTAAACATCAATGTGTGTGCAACTAGACTACATTGTTGCGCCAACTGAGTGTTGGGAAACATAGTAATTTCAAAAAAAAATCCTACGCACACGCAAGATAATGGTGATGCATAGCAACGAGAGGGGGAGTGTATCTTCATACCCTTGCAGATCGCTAAGCGGAAGCGTTTATCAACACGGTTGATGTAGTCGTACGTCTACACGATCCGACCGATCCAAGTACCGAATGCACGGCACCTCCGAGTTCTGCACACGTGTAGCTTGATGACGTCCTCGCCTTCTCGATCCAGCAAGAAGGGCGAAGTAGTAGATGAGTTCCGGCATCACGACAGCGTGGTGACAGTGTTGGTGAAGAACAATCTCCGCAGGGCTTTGCCTAAGCACTACGGAAACTATGACGGAGGATAAACTAGAGGGGACGGGGTTGCCGGCACACGACTTGGTGTTTCTTTGGTGCTAGCCCTGCCCCTCTATTTATATGTTGAGCCTTGGGGTCGAAACTTGGAGAAAAAGCCTCCACAAAGTCGGTTTCACCCGAAAGGCAAGAGTCCTTCTCGGACTCCAGGGCGAGACGCCAGGGTTCCTGGCGTCTAGACCCAGACGCCAGGGACCCTGGCGTCTGGCCCCTGGACTCCGCAAAACCTCCTTTTGCACTTTGCAAAACCTTGTGGGCTTTCCCCTTTGGCCCAAATAACGTGTTCTCGTACCCAAACATTTCGGGAAACATCCGGAACCCCTTTCGGTGAATTCCAGAACCCTTCCGAAGACCAAACAACATTATCCCATATATTAAACTTTATCTCCAGACTATTCTGGAGTTCCTCGTCATGTTCATGATCTCATTCGGGACTCCGAACAACATTCGGTTACCAACATACATAACTCATATAATACTATACTGTCAACGAACATTAAGCGTGCGGACCCTACGGGTTTGAGAACTATGTAGACATGACCGAGATATCTCTCTGGTCAATAATCAATAGCGGAACCTGGATGCCCATATTGGCTCCTACATATTCTACGAAGATCTTTATTGGTCAAACCGCATAACAACATACGTTATTCCCTTTGTCATCAGTATGTTACTTGCCCGAGATTCGATCATCGGTATCTCAATACCTAGTTCAATCTCGTTACCGGCAAGTCTCTTTACTCGTTTCGTAATACATCATCCCGCAACTAACTTATTAGTTGCAATGCTTGCAAGGCTTATAGTGAAGTGCATTACCGAGTGGGCCCAGAGATACCTCTCCGACAATCGGAGTGACAAATCCTAATCTCGAAATACGCCAACCAAACAAGTACCTTCGGAGACACCTGTAGAGCACCTTTATAATCACCCAGTTACGTTGTGACGTTTGGTAGCACACAAAGTGTTCCTCCGGTAAACGGGAGTTGCATAATCTCATAGTCATAGGAACATGTATAAGTCATGAATAAAGCAATAGCAACATACTAAACGATCAAGTGCTAAGCTAACAGAATGGGTCAAGTCAATCACATCATTCTCCTAATGATGTGATCTTGTTAATCAAATGACAACTCATGTCTATGGTTAGGAAACTTAACCATCTTTGGTTAACGAGCTAGTCAAGTAGAGGCATACTAGTGACACTATGTTTGTCTATGTATTCACACATGTATTATGTTTCCGGTTAATAAAATTCTAGCATGAATAATAAACATTGATCATGAAATAAGGAAATAAATAATAACTTTATTATTGCCTCTAGGGCATATTTCCTTCAGCCTCCCACTTTCACTAGAGTCAATAATCTAGTTCACATCGCCATGTGATTTAACACCAATATTCATATCTGTATATGATTAACACCCATAGTTTACATCGTCATGTGACCAACACCCAAAGGGTTTACTAGAGTCAATAATCTAGTTCACATTGCTATGTGATTAACACCCAAAGAGTACTAAGGTGTGATCATGTTTTGCTCATGAGAGAAGTTTAGTCAAGGGGTGTGTCACATTCAGAGCAGTACGTATTTTGCAAAATATTCTATGTCTACAATGCTCTATACGGAGCTACTCTAGCTAATTGCTCCCACTTTCAATATGTATCTAGATTAAGACTTAGAGTCATCTGGATTAGTGTCAAAACTTGCATCGACGTAACCCTTTACGAAGAACCTCTTGTCACCTTCATAATCGAGAAACATATCATTATTCCACCAAGGATAATTTTGACCAATGTCCAGTGATCTACTCCTAGATCACTATTGTACTCCCTTGCCAAACCAGGGCAGAGTATACAATAGGCCTAGTCCATGGCATACTTTTATAGAACCTATGACTAAGGCATAGGGAATGACTTTCATTCTCTTTCTATTTTCTGCCGTGGTCGGGATTTGAGTCTTACTCGATTTCACACCTTTGCAACACAGGCAAGAACTCTTTCTTTGACTGTTCCATTTTGAACTACTTCAAAATCTTGTCAAGGTATGTACTCATTGAAAATCTTATCAAGCGTCTTGATCTATCTCAATAGATCTTTATGCTCAATATGTAAGTAGCTTTACTGAGGTCTTTCTTTTAAAGAACTCCTTTCAAACACTTACTTTTGCTTTCTAGAAAATTCTACATTATTTCCGATCAACAATATGTCATTCACATATACTTATCAGAAAGGCTGTAGTGCTCCCACTCACTTTCTTGTAAATACAGGCCTTTCCAAAAGTCTGCATAAAACCATATGCTTTGAGGAACTCATCAAAGCGTATATTCCAACTCTGAGATGCTTGCACCAGTCCATTGATGGATTGTTGGAGCTTGCACACTTTGTTAGCACCTTTAGGATTGACAAAACCTTCTGGTTGCATCATATACAACTCTTCTTTAATAAATCCATTAAGGAATGCAGCTTTGACATCCATTTGCCAGATTTCATAAAATGTGGCAATTGCTAACATGATTCAGACAGACTTAAGCATCGATACGAGTGAGAAAATCTCATCGTATTCAACACCTTGAACTTATCGAAAACCTTTCGCAACAAGTCGAGCTTAGTAGATAGTAACATTACTATCAGTGTCCGTCTTCCTCTTGAAGATCCATTTATTTAACATGGCTTGCTAATCATTGAGCAAGTCAATCAAAGTCCATACTTGTTCTCATACATGGATCCTATCTCAAATTTTATGGCTTCGAGCCATTTGCGGAATCTGGGCTCATCATTGCTTCCTCATAGTTCGTAGGTTCATCATGGTCTAGTAACATGACTTCCAGAACCGTACCACTCTGGTGCTGATCTTACTCTAGAAGACCTACGAGGTTTGGTAGCAACTTGATCTGAAGTTTCATGATCATCATCATTAACTTACTCACTAATTGGTGTAGGAATCACTGGAACTGATTTATGTGATGAACTACTTTCCAATAAGGGAGAAGGTACAACTACCTCATCAAGTTCTACTTTCCTCCCACTCACTTCTTTCGAGAGAAACTCCTTCTCTAGAAAGGATCCATCTTAGCAATGAATAACTTGCCTTCGGATCTGTGATAGAAGGTGTACCCAATAGTTACCTTTGGGTATTCTATGAAGACACACTTCTCCAATTTGGGTTCGAGCTTATCAGGTTGACACTTTTTCACATAAGCATCGCAGCCCCAAACTTTAAGAAACGACAACTTTGGTTTCTTGCTAAACCACAGTTCATAAGGCGTCGTCTCAACGGATTTCGATGATGCCCTATTTAGAGTGAATGCAACTGTCTCTAATGCATAATCCCAAAACGATAGTGGCAAATCGGTAAGATACATCATAGATCGCATCATATCCAATAAAGTAAGGTTACGACGTTCGGACACACCATAATGATGTGGTGTTCCAGGTGGTGTGAACTGTGAAACTATTCCACATTGTTTTATCTGAAGGCCAAACTCGTAACTGAAATATTCTTCTCCACGATCAGATTGTAGAAACTTTATTTTTTTTGTTACGATGATTCTTCACTTCACTCTGAATTTCTTTGAACATTTCAAATGTTTCAGACTTGTGTTTCATTAAGTAGATATACCCATATCTGCTGAAATCATCTGTGAAGGTCAGAAAATAATGATACTCACCACGAGCATCAACACTCATTGGATCGCATACATCGGTATGTATTATTTCCAATAAATTAGTAGCTCGTTCCATTGTTCCAAAGAACGGAGTTTTAGTCATCTTGCCCAAAAGGCACGGTTCGCAAGCGTCAAATGATTCATAATCAAGTGATTCCAAAAACCCATCAGCATGGAGTTTCTTCATGCGCTTTACATTGATATGACCCAAACGGCAGTGCCACAAATAAGTTGCACTATCATTATCAACTTTGCATCTTTTGGCATCAATATTATGATTATGTGTATCACTAGGATCGAGATCCAACAAACTATTTTCATTGGGTGTATGACCATCGAAGGCTTTATTCATGTAAACAGGATAACAATTATTCTCTGACTTTAAATGAATAACCATATTGCAATAAACATGATCAAATCATATTCATGCTCAACGCAAACGCCAAATAACATTTATTTAGGTTTAACACTAATACCGAAAGTATAGGGAGTGTGCGATGATGATCATATCAATCTTGGAACCACTTCCAACATACATCATCACTTCACCCTCAACTAGTCTCTGTTTATTCTGTAACTTTCGAGTTACTGATTTTTAGCAACCGAACAAGTATCAAATACCCAGGGGCTACTATAAACACTAGTAAGGTACACATCAATAACCTATATATCAAATATACCCTTGTTCACTTTGCCATCCTTCTTATCCACCAAATATTCATGGTATTTCTGCTTCCAGTGACCATTTCCTTTGCAATAGAAGCACTTAGTTTCAGGCTTTGGTCCAGCTTTGGGCTTCTTCACGGGAGTGACAACTTGCTTGCCATTCTACTTGAAGTTCCCTTTCTTTTCCTTTGCCCTTTTCTTGAAACTAGTGATCTTGTTTAATCATCAACACTTGATGCTTTTTTCTTGATTTCTACCTTCGTTGATTTCAGCATCACGAAGAGCTCGGGAATCGTTTGTGTCATCCCTTGCATACTATAGTTCATCATGAAGTTCTAGTAACTTAGTGATGGTGACTAGAGAACTCTATCAATCACTATCTTATCTGGAAGATTAACTCCCACTTGATTCAAGTGATTGTAGTACATAGACAATCTAAGCACTTTTCTCACTAGTTGAGCAATTCTCCTCCATCTTTTAGGCGAAGTATACTGTCAGAGGTCTCATACCTCTTGACATGGGCATGAGTCTGAAATATCAATTTCATCTCATGGAACATCTCATATGTTCCGTGACATTTCAAAAATGTTTTTGTAGTCCCTGTTCTAAGCCATAAAGCATGGTGCACAAAACTATCAAGTAGTCATCATATTGAGCTAGCCAAACGTTCATAACATCTGCATCCGCTCCTGCAATAGGTCTGTCACCTAGCGGTGCATCAAGGACATAATTCTTCTGTGCAGCAATGAGGATAAACCTCAGATCACGGACCAAGTCCGCGTCATTGCTACTAACATCTTTCAACTAAGTTTTCTCTAGGAACACATATAAAAACATAGGGAAGCAACAACGCGAGTTATTGATCTACAACATAATTTGCAAAATACTACCAGGACCAAGTTCATGATAAATTAAAGTTCAATTAATCATATTACTTAAGAACTCCCACTTAGATAGACATCCCTCTAATCATCTAAGTGATCACGTGATCCAAATCAACTAAACCATGTCCGATCATCACGTGAGATGGAGTAGTTTTCAATGGTGAACATAACTATGTTGATCATATCTACTAGATGATTCACGCTCGATCTTTCAGTCTCAGTGTTCCGAGGACATATCTGTATATGCTAAGCTCGTCAAGTTTAACCTGAGTATTCCGCGTGTGCAACTGTTTTGCACCCGTTGTATTTGAACATAGAGCCTATCACACCCGATCATCACGTGGTGTCTCAGCATGAAGAACTTTCGCAACGGTGCATACTCAGGAAGAACACATATACCTTGAAATTTAGTGAGAGATCATCTTATAATGCTATCGTCAATCAAAACAGAATAAGATGTATAAAAGATAAACATCACATGCAATCAAAATATGTGACATGATATGGCCATCATCATCTTGTGCCTTTGATCTCCATCTCCAAAGCATCGTCATGATCTCCATCGTCATCGGCATCACACCATGATCTTCATCATCTTGATCTATATCAATGTGTCGTCACATGGTCGTCTTGCCAACTATTGCTCTTGCAACTATTGCTATCGCATAGCGATAAAGTAAAGCAATTATTTGGTGCTTGCATCTTATGCAACAAAGAGACAACCATAAGGCTTCAGCCAGTTGCCGATAACTTCAACAAAACATGATCATCTCATACAATAAAATATAGCATCACGTCTTGACCATATCACATCACAACTCTATTGGAAAAGGCAGTGCCTAGGAGGCGCTTAGGCACGCCTAGGCGCTAGGCAATGGCCAAACGCCTCGCCTAGGGCATAAATGGAGGTCTAGGCAGGGCAAGCAAGGAATTGCCTACCCAAGCAGGAAATCATGCCATATAGTGCACTGATATGCCAAACGGGTTATATTGCAATGGCAGTGGATGGTAATTAACTTATTTGTATGCCCTAAACTAATATCAACACCCATATAATAATAAAAAATACACTACGAGTAAAAACTATATTACCGCCTAGGCCGCGCCTAGGGCACTTAGGCACCGCCTAGGCACTAGGCGAAGGCCAACCGCCTCGCTTACGCCTACCGCTTTTTCCAACCTTGCATCACAACATGCCCTGCAAAAACAAGTTAGACGTCCTCTACTTTGTTGTTGCAAGTTTTACGTGGCTGCTACAGGCTGAGCAAGAACCGTTCTAACCTACGCATCAAAACCACAACGATAGTTCGTCAAGTTAGTGTTGTTTTAACCTTCTTAAGGACCGGGCGTAGCCACACTCGGTTCAACTAAAGTTGGAGAAACTGACACCCGCCAGCCACCTATGTGCAAAGCACGTCGGTAGAACCAGTCTCGCGTAAGCATACGCGTAATGTTGGTCCGGGCCGCTTCATCGAACAATACCGTCGAACCAAAGTATGACATGCTGGTAAGCAGTATGACTTGTATCGCCCACAACTCACTTGTGTTCTACTTGTGCATATAACATCTACGCATAAAACCAGGCTCGGATGCCACTGTTGGGAAACGTAGTAATTTCAAAAAAATTCCTATGCACACGCAAGATCATGGTGATGCATAGCAACGAGAGGGGGAGTGTGTCTTCATACCCTTGAAGATCGCTAAGCGAAAGCGTTTATCAACGCGGTTGATGTAGTCGTACGTCTTCACGATCCGACCGATCCAAGTACCGAACGCACGGCACCTCCGAGTTCTGCACACGTTCAGCTCGATGACGTCCTCGCCTTCTCGATCCAGCAAGACGGGCGAAGTAGTAGATGAGTTCCGGCAGCACGACGGTGTTGTGGAGGTGTTGGTGAAGAACAATCTCCGTCGGGCTTCGCCTAAGCACTACAGAAACTATGACGGAGGATAAACTAGAGGGGACGGGGTTGCTGGCACACGACTTGGTGTTTCTTGATGTGTCTTTGGTGCTAGCCCTTCCCTCTATTTATATGTTGAGCCTTGGGGTCGAAACTTGGAGTAAAAGCCTCCACAAAGTCGGTTTCACCCGAAAGGCAAGAGTCCTTCTCGGACTCCAGGGCCAGACGCCAGGGTTCCTGGCGTCTGGACCCAGACGCCAGGGACCATGGCGTCTGGCCCTTGGACTCCACAAAACTTCCTTTTGCACTTTCCAAAACCTTGTGGGCTTTCCCCTTTGGCCCAAATAACGTGTTCTCGTACCCAAACATTTTGGGAAACATCCGGAACCACTTCTGGTGAATTCCGGAACCCTTCCGGAGACCAAACAACATTATTCCATATATTAAACTTTATTTTCGGACTATGCTAGAGTACCTCGTCATGTTCGTGATCTCATTCGGGACTCCGAACAACATTCGGTTACCAACATACATAACTCATATAATACTATATCATCAACGAATGTTAAGCGTGCGGACCCTACGGGTTCAAGAACTATGTAGACACGACCGAGACATCTCTCTGGTCAATAACCAATAGCGGAACCTGGATGCCCATATTGGCTCCTACATATTCTATGAAGATCTTTATCGGTCAAAGCGCATAACAACATACGTTGTTTCGTCTGTCATCGGTATGTTACTTGCCCGAGATTCGATCGTCGGTATCTCAATACCTAGTTCAAACTCGTTACCGGCAAGTCTCTTTACTCGTTTCGTAATACATCATCCCGCAACTAACTTATTAGTTGCAATGCTTGCAAGGCTTATAGTGATGTGCATTACCGAGTGGGCCCAGAGATACCTCTCCGACAATCGGAGTGACAAATCCTAATCTCGAAATACGCCAACCCAACAAGTACCTTCGGAGACACCTATAGAGCACCTTTATAATCACCCAGTTATGTTGTGACGTTTGGTAGCACACAAAGTGTTCCTCCGGTAAACGGGAGTTGCATAATCTCATAGTCATAGGAACATGTATAAGTCATGAATAAAGCAATAGCAACATACTAAATGATCAAGTGCTAAGCTAACGGAATGGGTCAAGTCAATCACATCATTCTCCTAATGATGTGATCTCGTTAATCAAATGACAACTCATGTCTATGGTTAGGAAACTTAACCATCTTTGGTTAACGAGCTAGTCAAGTAGAGGCATACTAGTGACACTATGTTTGTCTATGTATTCACACATGTATTATGTTTCCGGTTAATAAAATTCTAGCATGAATAATAAACATTTATCATGAAATAAGGAAATAAATAATAACTTTATTATTGCCTCTAGGGCATATTTCCTTCACTAAGCATGTTTCTGCCAATAGTCCTGCCAACTAAATATCGATGTGTGTGCAACTAGACTACATTACAAGCCAACTAAGTATATGTGTGTGCAACTAGACTACATTAAAAGCCAACTAAGTATATGTGTGTGCAACTAGTCTTCCTGCCAACTAAACATCAATGTGTGTGCAACTAGACTATATTATAAGCCAACTAAACATCAATGTGCGAGCAATTAGACTACATTACAAGCTATGACAATTCATATGCGACTATGCGAACCAGATTGTGCAAGTCTGTGGGCATGCATGTGCCAACTAGGACTACTATGTGTGAAACTACAACTACTGTGGATGCAGCTCCAAAAAGCTGGATTTGAAAAAAAATGCACCATGCAGTACTAAAGTTGCACAAAGCAGTACTGAAGTTGCACAATATAGCGCCAAAGTTGGTATCAAAAAAATTCGTCGAAACATACCCATGCGGGATCTAGTTTTAAAGATCTCGTCGCAAAGAATTCAACAGTGAAGACGAATCTGAATTCCGACGCGTGGTTTGAAAGATATGACTTATTAAAAATTTGGAAAACCAAAATAATTGTATGTGAAGCTGTTTCTTCCAAATCGGACTAACCAGTGTGAACACATTAAATACTAATAACGACATGCAGTAGCAGACAAAAAACAACTCATGCATGGCTAGGAAGCCTGTCCGCTTGTTGTCTCCAAATAGTGCGTATGCACTTTTTAGATTTTAGGTTACTTTATAGGTAAACGTTTGCATCCGGTCGACCGGCCGAGTTTCGGCCGGTCGCACCGCTCACTCTGCGATTCGCTCATCTGCACGTGGTCCACCACTGAACGTCTGCCTCTCTTTACCTTATCTCTTTAGAGCAAACGGGATCCACTCATTCTTCCGCTCGTGCACAAGTGCATCTCCTCTGCACAGCGAGCTGCGCTCTCTCCCCTCTTCCTCTCTGTAGATGCTCGCCCTTCCTCGCCGGCGACAAGCTATGCCGGCCGGCCATGGCCACCACCCACTTCTGTTTTCTTTTCCATCCCATGGTGGTCGTGGCTGCCCCCATCCCCCTTTTCCCCACTGCAAACAAGTGCTGCAAAACCAACGCTTAACAGTGCTGACGGCGGCGGCGACAAGTGTTTGAGACCCGCGACGGCCGGTGTTGGGTACCCCGGCGACAAGTGGTGGAGATCCGGCGTTTTATTTTTTTGCTGGAAGCAGCCCTAATTTTTGTTGTCATCGTCTTCTTCTTTTGCTGGAACCAACCAATTCGTTTTTGCTACCACTTTTGTTTCTTTGTTGGAATCAGTGTATCAATTTTTTGTTTCCACCATCTTCGATTTTTGCTAGAACCAATCCAAAATTTTGCTATCATGTTTCAGCAAGATTTTTCCTGGATCGGTGAGATGTTTCGTTGAGACCGTCGGCAGGGACGGCATGTATTCCAGTCGATTTGCTGGCACCGTCTTTTTGGTTGCTACAACCGACAAGTTTTCTTGCTGGATTGGCGAGATGTTTCGTTGTGACGACGATGGCGCATGTTTTTCTGTCGGAAACGACAATGTTTTTTGCTGGAACCGTGTTATTTTTTGCTACCACACAATTTTTTATTTTGCTGGAACCAACACCAAATTGTTGCCTTTTTGCTACTACTGGCGCTTTGATTTGCTGGAACCGGCTCCAATTTTTGCTACTACGGGCGTTTTTGTGTTGCTGGGACAACAACCATATTTTTCATTGTTTGCTACCAATTGTGTTTTGGTTTGCTGGAACCATCTCTATTTTTTGCTACCAACTGCGTTTTGATTTGCTGGAACCATCTATGTTTTTTGCTACCACTGCGAGCCATGGCGTTGTCGCCATTGATTCTGCTAGGGGCGAGGTGGTGGGAAACACTAGCGAGGGGCGGGGTGGGCGGCTACT
>NC_041393.1:56663825-56664857 GCF_002162155.2 Triticum dicoccoides | reverse complement strand
ATGTCTCCCTATGTTTTTTCTTCTATGCTCGAAAAGACAACCGGCCACGGTGGCGATCGACGACGGCGGCGAGCATCGGCGGCGAGGCAAGCCGGCGGGGCAGGCGGAGTGCAAGGGCTGTCTGGGAGGTAGGCGGAGCTGTGAGGTGACTAGAGGAAGACGACGGGGAGGAGGGACACACGTGGGAGGGGATGACGTCGTTCATGCATAAGGATTTGACGGTACAGATAAAAAAATCGGACGGCTGAGGCGTGACCGGCCAAAATTTGGGTATGCGCGCCGGCGCCTATCATTGCCCTATTTTATATGTAAAACAGGACGAGATGCTCTTATATCCACACACTTCTTCTTTGTCGAACCAAGAGCCGGTTTCTCACCCTAGCTCCATGTCACTGTCCTGCAAATAGCAGAAAACGAAAGGAAGAAAGTGTCAGTGCAGGTTCCCGACATCACCAAGGAACATCTGTCACAGGAGCAATCCCACGCCTCCGCGCCGGCAGCTAGCCGGAAAAATCACAATAATAATTCGCGAGAGCCAATTCAACTCCGTTCCATGTGGCACACCCTCCAGCTCCTCGTGCTCTCCCCTGCAGGCCCCCCTCCCCATCCTTGTCCTGTCTCCCACCTCCCTTGTTCTTCCGTTCTTCCCAGCCCCGAGCCATTTGCAGTTAGTTCCTGATCCCGCGGCGGCGGCGGTGGTGGCGGCTTCCATCTGCTGTCTTCCGCCTTGTCCCTGAGTTGCGTTTCTTGATGTGTTGGTGGTGACGGTAAGGTGGAGGAGGAGCTTCTTCCTGGCCGGGTGCCCGCCGCCTGAAGATCCCCTTTTGAGGGGCGGCAGGTGAGGGGAGATGCGCTGGACTGATCCCCATTACTCGCGCATCCATTTCTTGTAGCCGAAAGATCTGGTATTCCAGAGGTATGTTTGCAATGTTTCCGTATATTTTGTGAATCCCTGATCCGGGTTCGTCGTCGCTGAATTGTTCCGAGCCTGTTGTCATTTTTCTTCTTGTAGAAATGTCAAAATGATGCAAT
>NC_041393.1:56655099-56663582 GCF_002162155.2 Triticum dicoccoides | reverse complement strand
CCTCTGTTCTTTCTCTTGTTATTCGCGCACAAAAGTCAATCCGTGAGCTCAATGCCGATGCTGGTGGTTGTGCTAGTCCTCCTTGGAGCAATGGAGCCGCTGTCCTGAGAAGGACAGGGGACAGCGACCGGTTTCTCCTAGTACTGTTTGCGCCATTATTACTGTGCCTGCCAATAACTCGATTATTAATTATTAGGAAACTAATAATAATTGTAGTAAGATAGAGGGCGTTTTACCCACCGTTTCTTGGTTCAATTGTGGACATTGTCTTGTGTAAAGATGGCACCCTTGGTTTTATTCCAGCTCTTTTGAGTGTTGAGTCAATTTGTGGTAGGTTCCTAAAGGAAGATGCTGTTTGTACTCTTTAATCCATGTGGGGTGCCCAGTTGGTCAGAGTAGTATTACCCTGTTGGATCATCTGAGGCTACTTTCTTGCAGAGGGATGCCACCTCGGTTTAGGTTTCCTGCTTATTGTGTCAATTTGAGGTTTATTTTTCCTGAAGGTGAGGCAACATTGCTGCCATTTATGCCCACTGTCTTCTTATAGGGGTGACCTAGTGATCCAGTTACTAACTTATTGAGCCCTTAATGTGGATCCTTCACTAGATTAGTGTACAAATGCCTAGGGTTATGCTATGCCATTTTGGTGCTTCCCGAAGTGGACAGGTGGCTTAGTTTCCCCTTTTCCTGAATCAGTTCCCTGTAGAGTGTCCATGTGGTTGAATTCCCCTACCATATCAATTTGGGGGGCAATTTACTCTACATACAGGCCAGCTTTCCATTCTTGGTACACTCATACCCTTGGCTTCAGAATCGTATGACTTCATAGCGTGCTCAAGTGATTAAAGTATTAAACTCAATATATGGCGAGTCCTTAGTAAGTGGCACTAAGATTGTGCATTAATAGGTAGAAGCACCATGGGACTCCTAGGTATGATGGGTGACTCATTTGGCTGCTCAGCTACCGGTGAGCGGCTCGTCTCTGCCGCGAGGGATGGAGACATCCAGGAGGCTAGGGCCCTATTGGAGCTTAACCCCCGGCTTGCACGATACTCGACATTCGGTATCCGAAACACACCCCTCCATTACTCGGCGGCAAAGGGCCACCACGAGGTGATTCACTCCACACATCTCTTTCGTTATCAGTTTACAATTATTTTTAGCTACTTTTGTTAATTAATGTATGTGTGTTCGTTATCGATTGATAAGTAATTTCATCTTCCTGGTAGATTGTTTCCCTGCTAATAGAATCTGGCGTTGATATCAACCTTAGGAACTGCAGAGGACAGGTGAGCCCCCTTTTTTTTTTATCTCCCACCTTGTTCATCATTGCCTTGGTATCCAATTCTTGATGACCCATAGTATGTGTTATTACTTTTGAATATTTGTAGAGAATACTTCTTACTCGGTATACAGAAATGGATTGACCATAATTTTCCCAAAATTATTTTATTTTAATATATTACCGAGAACTGTCTAGTTGCAATCTTACAAGTATATGCATTTCCCATATATCTGAGGTCGCTCTGGTCTTAGAAAAGGATATATCAGTTGTTTCAAGTAGATGGAAGTAAGCTGCAAAATGTTACTCCCTCTGTCCCATAATATAAGAACGTTTTTGACACTAGTGTAGTTTCAAAAACGTTCTTATATTATGGGACGGAGGGAGTACTACTTTCTCTTAGTTGACTTGTAGATAATAAAAAAAATCCTATTGGAACATTCTTGAAGGGGTGATTTGATGTCACCTCATTATGTTCTTTCTATTTCTGTTCTATTGTGAAATAGAATATTTCTTTGTTGTGGTACCAGCTCTAAACGCAATAATTTCCGTGCAGACTGCTCTGATGCAAGCTTGTCTATATGGTCATTGGAAAGTTGTACAGATCCTAGTTCTTTTTAAAGCTAATGTAAGTGAATATCAAATTTTTTGTATCTTTTTGTGATCGCAAAGAAGAACTTGTTTTTGTGTTAAACTGGGCTGTAATTTGTACTGATGCAAGTGATATGTATTTTTAATCTTAGATTCACAAAAAAGATTGTTTTAGTGGTGCAACAGCAATTCATTTTGCCGCCCTGAAAGGTCATACCCGGTGCATCCGGCTTATTGCGGCTGATTACGTGCCTAGTTTGCCGGATTTTTGGAGCATCATGCGCGGAACAGCCACGGGTGAAACAAATAAGGAAGCTTTTGATGCAGCGTATGCCAAATTCTGACGTTCATCTATGTTGGCATCTTTTTTTTATCGTTTATGTTGGCATCTTCCGATAACTAGTAAATAAATATCCATTTTCCTTTGCTTCCCAGAAATCTCCAGAGACTAGTTAATGCAAAGTCAGATGGAGGTGTCACCCCTCTTCACTTGGCAGCTCTTCACGGGCATGCTGAGAGCTTGCAATTGCTGTTAGACCTTGGAGCCTCTGTCTCTGAGGTCACAGTCAACGATGGCTCAACTATTGATCTCATAGGTAAAAACTGAACAGGGTAAAAAAACATAAAACTGTACACAGAATGTTAGATGTTTAACTGAATTCAAGTAGTTATTGTTCAGGAACTTGACCGTTACTTCTCACATCAAATGTGCAGAACAAGGGGAAATATTCTGAACTTCTTTACATGTTCATATATTAACAATTCCCTAAAATTGCAGGTTCAGGAAGCACGGCCCTTCACTATGCAGCTTGTGGAGGAAGTGCTGTATGCTGCCAAGTATGCATTGAATTCTCCCTTCCATAAAATATCAAGTAATTGTCCAATTCCCGTTTACTGATTGCCGTAAAACAGCTTCTCATTGCAGCAGGAGCACACATGGGAGCTGAAAATGCTAACGGGTATGCCTAGGGAATTCCATGTTTCTATTCTAGAAGTATTTGTTTGTACACTTCACAATGATTGAAAATCTGAGAAAAGGTTGTTACTTTACAATTGCCACATGCTGATATATTTACTGATGTCGCTTGGATAAATTTCACGCTTCTTTTTGGGCTCTATTATCAGAATTTCTAAGCTAACTATGGTAAATGCTAATTATCTGTGACTAGTGTCTGCCTAAATAAATCCATTTTCCTTCGCTGAATTCAAATGCTAAAACCAGTTGGCTGCATTTTGTGCTTATGTCCATTGTGATGTCATATGCCGGTCTGGATTTATAGCTGGCATTCGACTTATGCTTATGCCTCGTTAGAAAACAATTTCCGTGTGGTTCACTGTTTTCCAATGCTGTTTCCTTGAAGGTTGAGTCCTTTGATGGTGGCTCGTTCATGGCACAAAACCGGTGCTGAAGGCGTCCTAAGCAAACTGCCAGAAGGGAGACTACTAATTCTTCCGTCACCATATCTATCTCTTCCACTGATGAGCATTGTCAAAATCGCTCGGTGAGTTCAAATACCAGACAGACTATGTACATGCTGTTATCATTTTGTCACGTCTTAAATTCCTAGTTCATCAAACCTATCAAGTTTTGAAATAGAATTGAAATTTGTCCAAAGTATCAAGCATCTGTACTCATGTACCAACCTTGTGCACAAAGCCACAATCATTTACTTAATTGAACAGAGGACGTAAGTAAGGTCACCATGTCTCGGAGCGTAGATGCCTATTCAAGGATAATTTGCACCTTAACAGACGCAGATTATTGAGAATGAGAAAACTTGGACTTTATATCGCTGGGCTTCCAAATTTTTCCCGAGGCACATTTCCAGTTAACAAAGAACAGAGAAACAATTCCCCATTTACAGATCAACTCATATTTGATCGTTCACAGGGAATGCGGATGGAGAAAAACCTCGGCATCATCTAGTAGTTGCCATGATCCATGTGTGATATGTTTGGAGATGGAATGCACAGTAGCTGCAGAAGGTACCAACAGACTAATCCTCATGCTGAATAGTTGTACCTCATCTTATCCATTTTCATATGGATTTACTATGTTTTAATAGGTTGTGACCATGAGTTCTGCACCAAATGTGCACTCTATCTGTGCTCCACCACCAGCAGCTCGACGTGTACCCGCGGGGTGCCCGGCTCCATATCTTGCCCTCTGTGCAGGCACACAATAGTCTCCTTCGTGAAGCTCACAGGCACCACCTTCCTGAAGGAGCTTCCATGGACTACCTCATCATTGGCTCTATGTGCGGCAGGCGCAAGCACTGGCTCGTTGCGTCGCCAGTCGGACATCCGTCGCCTACGCTCCACCTCAGTTCACCTGGGATGCTCCTCTTTTCGATCCACCGGCTCCGGTAGATTGTCGTCGATCAAGTTGAATTGCGGCAGGCTTGACGAGACGTTGCCCTGCCTCGTCAGTTGTATCAGGCCGGATGTGCGGCGATCATCTTCGTACAGGGAAAGAGTCGGCAGTAGATATACAGAGTTTTCATAATGCTCTGCTCCTTTTTGTTGGCGTTGTGTGCATCCCTTTCGTTTTGTGAGCTGGAGTTTGGTGATTCAAACTTGTGCAGCATCTGTTCATGTCTATCTGTTTGTTTGTTTGTATGATTTCCTACTCAGTTTCTTCTAAGTTTTTTTTTTTGATAATTCAGTTTCTTCTTCTAAGTGAGAACACACACAAGACTTGTGGTATCATTTCATTGATAGGTGGAGAGAACAAACACACGCACACTCAGAAGGGTTCGACTCACAGCCACGTACACAAGAGCTGGCGTGACTGAGACCGTGAGCAAGAGAACAAAGGGGGGCAATCTGAAAAGAAAAAGCTAGGCAATCCCTATTTCCCGCGTAGGTAGATTTTTTTTTTGAGCAATCCCCACACTTTATTAATTTAAAGCAAAATTCATAGGGATACAAAGGGGTCATGTGGATGTAGAAGCCATAAGTGGCGACCCTGAGGAAGCAAAACAGAAAATTTTACAAGATTGTGTGCCGTTCGAAGCTTGGCCTTTGAACATAAAATCGTAGCTAACAAAACTTGTTCTCATATTTATCTCCTTCACTATTGTCATATGCGGACCTCCTAAACCTTTTTTTATGTCGTCCACAATCGGTTTGTAATCGCACGCAATCACCGAATGACTCAAAAGACAAATCAAGCAGCTAGTGCCAAGGTCTCATGACATGCTAAGGCTTCAAGGCTTGCTGGATTATTCACTCTGGGTAGAACGATCGCTGAAGATCCGAGGTAATTGCCTTATTCATCTCTGCACACTGCAGCAGCTGCACCCACACGACCATCATGAGATAGTCTGCCATCTACTACCTCCGTTCCTAAATAATTGTCTTTCTAGAGATTTCAACAAGTGACTACATACGAAGTAAAATGAGTGAATCTACACTCTAAAATATGTCTACATACATCCGTATGTGGTAGTCCATTTGAAATCTCAAAAAGACAAATATTTAGAAACGGAAGGAGTACATAAATCTTCGTGTGGCCATTCAGAGGAGGCTTCCAAGCATTTGATGTGTTGATCACATGAGCGCATCTCCTCGGCATGGCGGTACTGTGATCCTTCTCAGGCCATCCAGTTCACTGATGAATCTTTCTACAAAGAGGTGAGTCGACATCGGACTTTGGTAAATGGCCTCGTGTATTGCTTTTCTTCATGCACGCTGGATAAGGTGGGCTATTTATAGCTGAGGTCTTCCTGGGAAAGACCATTTTGGACATGACCACTTAGTCAATGTCCAACCGACACGTGTCTAACGGTCGGATTTTTTAGCACAACAATATGGAATTGTTAGTAGTGTTAGTAGTTTGTGTTGTTGGTGATGGTGAACTTGTGCTGTGAACATATTAATATTTTGGCGAGGATCAACACCCTGGCGTGAAGCAGAGGGCATGGGATGCCCCTGCTGTCTTTAACGATGGCCATAGTATAGTATATAGCCTCTTAATCTTTTGTTTGCATTGTTTGCCTTCTATCAGTTTGCGTCTGCTGTTGTGCTACTAATGTGGTGGTAAGGCCACCAGATTTGAATGGGTGAGCAGAACACAAATGTGTATGCCGCCAAACAGCCATGGTTTGTATCTGCTCGGCTCTTAAGCACATATGCAGGCAACCAAGCACCCGGACATAAAGTGCTCACTGATGCAATGCAGACAACCAAACAACATGCAAATGTTAGTTTGTTCCCTGTTTTTGTTCAACCAGGACTGAGTTGAGATGGGGATGAAATGCAGGTACTGTTGCCGCAAGGCAGCCAAACATGACCTTGAAGACACATCATCTACTGGATCATGTTTTTGGGATCCAAATGTCCTTAACGTAATTTTTGGGTACTTGGCCGCCCTGATCCTTTGAGATATTTACCCTACCCGTTTCTGGCCCTTCACTGTTACGATAGGGTACAAGTGTTTTCGCATTGTCACCGCCACATTCTTTGTATCGGATCAAGTTAAACGATTAGGGACCAATTATACGCCAAGTGCCTGAAAAAAGCATA
Organism: Triticum dicoccoides; assembly: GCF_002162155.2. Lineage (NCBI taxonomy): Eukaryota > Viridiplantae > Streptophyta > Magnoliopsida > Poales > Poaceae > Triticum > Triticum dicoccoides. Next base: position 56,657,182 of record NC_041393.1, on the reverse strand, counting down.
GCGTCAGTCATTTTTTCTTTCAACCTTACGAGCAATCCAACGATCGTCAAGTGTGCACTATTCTTCTTCTTCCTCTTCCTTTCTTTCTTCTTCCTCTGCCCCGACGGTTTCTCCTACCCCGCAGTCTACCCAGGCCTAACCGCCTTCCTCCGCCTCCTGCAGCTATCGCTGATTCGCTGACCCGCCCTCCCGTCTATATCTCCCCCATCGCCGTGCTTGCCGCTGCCCCTGCCATCCCTTTAACTCTAAGTCCCGCTTCGGTGTCAAAACTGGCGGATCTCGGGTAGGGGGTCCCCCTCTGTGTGTCTAAGGCTAATGGTAACAGGAGGCGAGGGACACAATGTTTACCCAGGTTCGGGCCCTCTCTATGGAGGTAATACCCTACTTCCTCCTTGATTGATCTTGAAGAATATGAGTATTACAAGAGTTGATCTACCACGAGGTCGTAATGGCTAAAACCCTAGAAGTCTAGCCTATGTGATTATGATTGCCTCTACGGACTAAACCCTCCGGTTTATATAAACACTGGAGGAGGCTAGGGTTGCACAAAGTCGGTTATAAAGAAAGGAATCTACATATCCGAATCACCAAGCTTGCTATCCACGCAAAGGAGAGTCCCATCCGGACACGGAAAGAAGTCTTCTGTCTTGTATCTTCATAGTCCAATAGTCCAGCCGTCCGAGGACCCCTTAATCCAGGACTCCCTAAGTAGCCCCTGAACCAAGCTTCAATGACGATGAGTCTGGCGCGCAGATTGTCGTCAGCATTGCAAGGCGGGTTCCTTCTCCGAATACTCCACATTAGTCTTCGGAAGAAGAAAACGTGTCCGGCTCTACAAAACAAATCCCACGCACAACCGTAGAGAGTATAATATTTCACAAGTCCAATCCGCTGACCACTTTTCATAGTGTGACATCACGTCACCGCGGGGTCATTATTGGAACCGTTTTTTACCCTGCCGCTCCATATTCCAAGGTGCGGTTTTCTTGGCACGTCTTGTCAAAGCAGAGATCGTGTCCCCTTTGTTACGCCCAATATGCGACCCTATCCTAAAGGAACTCGAAGGTCCCACCAAGGATAGAAGCGCATATTGGAGACGCTTTTGCAAGGTGGATATCATTACATCAACATTACATAATAGATGGGGATACATACAAGAGGCATACAAATGTCGCAAGAATACATCAATACATCATACATAAGATCACCATCCCACTACGGATGAAACACAAACAGAAACTCAGACGACAACCACCCTGCTAGCCCAGGCTGCCGACCTGGAACCTATCCCCTGATCGAAGAAGAAGCAGAAGAAGAACTCCAAAACAAGCAAACATCCCTCTCGCGTCATGATCATCGCATAACCTGTACCTGCAACTGTTGTTGTAGTAATCTGTGAGCCACGAGGACTCAGCAATCCCATTACCATGGGTATCAAGACTGGCAAAGCTTAATGGGAAAGGAAGGGGTAAAGTGGTGGGGTTGCAGCAGCGGCTAAGCATGATATGGTGGTTAACATACGCAAATAAGAGCGAGAAGAGAAGCAACGGAACGGTCGTGAAGCTACCAATGATCAAGAGGTGATCCTGAACTCCTACTTACGTCAAACATAACCCAAAACCGTGTTCACTTCCCGGACTCCGCCGAAAAGATACCATCACGGCTACACACGCGGTTGATGCGTTTTAATTCGAATCAGGTGTCAAGTTATCTACAACCGGACATTAACAAATTCCCATCTGCCACATAACCGCGGGCACGGCTCTCGAAAGTTTATACCCTGCATGGGTGTCCCAACTTAGCCCATCACAAGCTCTCACGGTCAACGAAGGATATTCCTTCTCCCAGGAAGACCCAATCAGTCTCGGAATCCCGGTTTACAAGACATTTTGACAATGGTAAAACAAGTCCAGCAAGGCCGCCCGATGCGCCGACATCCTGACAGGAGCTGCACATATCTCGTTCTCAGGGAAACACCGGATGAACACTACGTACAACTAAAACCAGCCCTCAAGTTTCCCCGAGGTGGCGCTGCAAGTGGCTCTAGTTCGGACCAACACTTAGAGAAGCATTGTCCCGGGGG
>NC_041393.1:56625454-56654780 GCF_002162155.2 Triticum dicoccoides | reverse complement strand
GACTCCCAAGGGAAAAGTAGGTGGTGGTGAGGCAAATGGTAAAACCAAGGTTGGGCCTTGCTGGAGGAGTTTTATTCAAAGCGAACTGTCAAGGGGGTCCCATAAATCACCCAACCGCGTAAGGAACGCAAAATCCGGGAACAAAACACTGGTATGACGGAAACTAGGGAGGCAAGAGTGGAACAAAACACTAGGCATAAGGCCGAGTCTTCCACCCTTTACCAAGTATATAGATGCATTAATTAAATAAGAGATATTGTGATATCCCAACATAACCCTGTTCACCATGGAGCAATCTTCAACTTCACCTACAACTAACAATGCTATAAGAGGGGCTGAGCAACAATGGTAACATAGCCAAGCAATGGTTTGCTAGGAGGGTGAAAAGGTTAGAGGCTGACATGGCAATTTGGGAAGGCTTGAAGAACACATGATAGGAAGCGCATATAGAGATAGAACGAAGCAACTAGCATAGCAATGATAGTAGTGAGATCCAAGGTGACGGTCATCTTGCCTGAAATCCCGCTAGGAAGGAGAACGAGTCCATGAAGAAGACGAACGGATGAAGCCGAACCAAGCATAGACGAACGAATCCTCACGATCGCAATGAAATAGGAACTAACGAGAAGGAGCACAACCGAAAAGAAGCAAACAACAAGGTAAACACACAACACATAGACAAGGCATGACGCACAACCAAGTATGATGCATTACAAGGCTACATGAAGCTACTCATGGCAAGAGATGATGCATACAAGAACAACACATCAAAGCAAGGTTAAATGAGGTCGGCAACAACATATAACAATTCCGGTAAGTCCTCATATGCAAATTTAGAAATTGGTCCAGAACTGAATAAACCTTATGTTCAAATTGTTAAACAACAAGTTAAGATGCACCAAGATGATCTACATGAAATTCTAGTCAAGTTAAATATAAAGTTCATTTAATTCGGAGCTACGACCTAGAAGATATGAGCAAAACAAGTGAAACATGGCATAGATGCAAAATGCATACAAACATCAAGCAAACAGTCTCAAAACATGGATGCAACATGATAATATGAAACTTCATGCAAAATCAAGCAAATTTCATATAGAGCACACTCAAAACGGAGCAACGGTTCAACACATACACTCTATACAAGTTTAAATGACAAGCTGTCCAAAACAGCAACTAGGCATCTAGCAAGCATCAAAACTATATGCTACAGCACCTTAACATAAGAACAAAAGGCATGGATATGGAGTACAGGTAAATCATGACAAAACATGAACACTGAGCTATCTCCAGAAAACACTATAACATGCTCAAAAGGACATGGCAAGATTGCAAATACTAACAGTTTACAGACTTAGCAGAAATAACATCAGGTTGCAATGTTTAGAGCTATCAAACAACATGCTACAGGAACTTAACATGGCACAAAAAGGCATGGAATGATAATACTAAAGACAAAGAACGAAACTTCCTTACTGAACTAATTCCAAAGATCAATAGAAAACATGGTAGGATCCATGCAAAGATGGCAAATGATATGACAGATTCAGACATGGCACGAACAACAATAAGTAGGCATGTTGGTGAGCTTGTACCACTCACCACAAAACAATACATGGCATTAAAAGGTAACCAACAGTAAGAATACATGTTTATTAAGCTAAGTATGGCAAGAGCAAGTTCATAGGGTGCATGGATCACTAGCAAAACACATGGCACAACTGAACTTAATGTTAACAGGCTGACAGCAACATTATTTAGCAATTTGAGAGCAAGATTACGACAAGCTACAACAGGATATAAATGTAACCAGGGGAATCGATGGATAGAGCATGACATTTATAACAAAACATCCTTAGTGAACATATCCATATTATGCATAGAATGACTTGTAGCAGGAGGTTTACATAGCATCATGATATAGCAGATTCAGACTAGCAAAACAGTAACAAGTACCCTACTTCACGAGCTCGATGAACTCACTACAAGACTCACAAAAATACATGGATGTCACCAAAGTAAAGATGGAATGATGTAGTTCAAAACACATGTAGATCTCATGCTCATAAGATACACACACAAAATGCAATGAAAAAGACAAAACAACAAGTTCTGTTAACAGACAGCAGCCAACATCATATAGAACTCTTGCAACAATGATTAGGGCATCAAGATGGACTCCAACAAGGATGGAACAATGGAATGAAATGAAGAGCATCTCATGGTGAACATTTTGATATATTGTATGCACGAAACAGAGCTATATGCGAGGAGTTATAGCATGATGAATAGAGAAATAAAATTAACACAGAGAAAAGACAGGCGAAATTTCACCTCGCGGAAAAGTCAACGGGCGAGGTGGCGGCGGATCTCGCCGGAGATGGAGAAGAAGATGGCCGAAGGGTCGGGGAGGATGTCGGCCAGGCCGGGCCGGACCGGATCTGGCTGGATCCGTCCGGAGCTGGCGCGGGTGGCGCGGAGGAGCGACGGTTGGCGGCGACGTTCGGAGGAGATGGCCGACGGAGGCGGGCGGCGGCGACCATCGGAGCGGGGCGCCGGCGCTCCGGCCAGGCGCGGGGGCGCCGCGGCGGCAGGCGCAGGGCGCCTCGGGAGAGCCGGCGAGCGGGTGCGGGGCGCGGGGGACGGATGGGCTGCGGGGGCCGGCGACGGGCCAGGCGGGCCGGCGGCGCAGGGGCGGCGGACCCGCCACATGGCAGGCCCCCGTTGGCTGCAGGCGGCGGCGGCGATTCGTCCGGAGGTGGCGGACATGTCCGGCGCGGTGGAAGGAGATGGGCTAGGGTTAGGGGTCTATTTCATCCGAGATTTTGACGGGGGAAGGCTTATTTATAGGTAGAGGGAGCTAGGAGACTCCAAATGAGGTGCGGTTTTCGTCCACACGATCGTGATCGAACGACTGAGAGCGTGAAGGGGGTTAGGATGGGCTCATGGGCTGTGGTGAAGAGGGGATGGGCTGCAAAGAGAGAGGGGCTTCGGGCTACACGGTTAACCATTGGGGCATCAAACGACCTCCAAATGGAACGAAATTTAACGGGCGGTCTATCGGTGCTATACCAAGGCCACTCGACAAATCTCGGCCCATTCCGACAACGTTTTTCTCCCGCTCACGAAACAAAGTCTGAGAGGGGCCAACGGGCGCGTGCGAGTGTGGTTGGGCTCAGAACGGGCAACGGAGAGAACCGGGGGAACCCGAACGGATGCAAGTTTTGAAAAACATGCAGATGAAATGCAGATGATGACATGGCAAAAAGCAACACGCAAGCAAATGACATGGAAACAACGACGAATAAACGGAAGACACCTGGCGCATCGAATCCGAGGCGTTACAACTCTCCTCTACTAATAAGAGATCTCGTCCCAAGATCTTAGGACCGAGACGGGGAGGAAAAGAGGATGAGGTGAACCAAGAACGCAAGAGGGAAAAATGAACAAAGTTGAGATCACTCAGGTAGAAAAGAGGAATGACAAATACGACGGGAATCAAAAGCTCAACGAAGAAGGTAGACTCTGAAAGCAGTCCGGTTTGAACAAGCTAGAAAAAAGAAATAATAACGAAGGAATTTATGCAGCACTCCGGCTGAACAAAGGAAAGAATAGAACATGAACTTAAGAAGTTGGAATGATACTTGACGAGAGGGATGACACAACGCCTCCAGAAGAATTGAAAGGGTTGAACAAAACGAACGGAGAAGAAGACGACATCTTCTTCCACGAATGAAATAGAAAGCAACCTTAGAAGAAAAGATTGAACGGAGTTGTTGAGAAAATTCAACAACGAAAAGAATAAGCTTGTCATGGACTTATGGATAACATCTCAAAATTAGGAGGTGATAACCGACCACAATCAAAAAATTAATGAAAAAGCAAGGAGAACGAAGAAATGCAAAACTCCACTTCAAAAGAATACGGAGAATTAATTGCACGTCAAGACGTGAGAAGAAAAGATACTTGAACTCCACCAACAAAATTCTTGATGAACTCTTGAAGAATGAATTAAATCATGAAGAACCACCATGAAGAACTCCGGTGACAAAAGGATGATGAGGTAGAATGAAGGAAGAAAGAATAAGATGAGCCTTGCGGTGATTTAGGTGGAGGTTCCGACGAGATGGCCGAGGAAAATTTTGAACTCCGGAAAAGAAAAGATGGAGAACACTTGGAACTAGAATTTATTCATCGAGAATAAACTCCGAAGGAAAGAATTACTTGACGATGATGAAATAAGAATAAGAATTACGTTATGTTTATCCTCATCAAATTTAATTGATGACAACCAGATTTGGCATGCAACTTATTCTTGTTGAAAAGGATTAAGGGAGGGTATAGCACAAAACTTGAGAAAGTCTTCATGAACCATCGGTAGGATTCAAAAGAACAAAGGGATTGATATGCTAATCAAGGAAAAAGAATCTTGAACGAACCACCGTAAGAATTCAAAAATGACTGATGAAAGAGAATGAATCACCGGGAAGAATTAGGAGAACCAATATGCTAGAGGGGATTTAGATACAAGGGAACGGGAAGAATTCGAACTGAATGAAGGGCACTTGAACGAAGCACCGGGATAATTGGATAACAGTAGCTGAAATGTGAGGACAAAGAATTCTTCTGGAACGATGGCCTCCGGTGAAAAGAAATGGAAAAACAACTCCTGACATACTCCAGATGGGTAAGAAAAGAATATCTGACAAATGGAATAATTCGCGATGATAGCATGAAACTAGAACCGCGAGTCTTCTAGAGAACGGGCAAGATTTAGAGGAAAAACTCTTCTTCGATCTTCAAATGCCAACGAGAAACACCACCGAAATTACTGAGGTACTCCGGTAGAATGAAAAGCGAAAAGGTTGAGCCAACAATGAAAAGAATTGAAATCGATCTTGAAAAGGCATGTGACTGATGGAATCCATTCTTATGTCACACTTTGAAAAGAATTTGAGAATAGCTCCGGGGGAATTAGAAGAGTCAGGTAACATCCTGGGAAAAGACCTGTGGGTTAGGGCCCACTGAAGAGATAACACCATTGGAAAGGATTGTTGAAGAGATAGATGATGCACCGGAACAATTGAAATATTTGAATGAGGTGACAACCTCGAATTAATTCGAACACAAACGAATCTCCTAAGATGTCTTCCAAACTCCGGAATGATTGAATGGCGACAGGCGAACGAGCAGGGGAAACACTTGATCCAAGGAAAAGAATATGATCAACCTGAATAACTTGAATTGAGTCCACCGGAGAAGAAAAAGAGATGAAGAATGTCGAACAAAACGAGAATTCACCGGTTGAAACAATTGGCGAAAGACTGAAGAGGCTCCACACGAATGAAATTGATGCTTGAAACAGACTCAGGCTCCAGGAAAAAGAGGGTGGGATGGCGAAAAAACAAAGACAACTAGGAAGGGGGAACCGACAAACCTCTTGAAACGAAAACACCGGTTGAAAGAAAGCAAAGGCTTCACAGGAGTAGGATGAATACTCGATTACAGACTCCGGCTCCGAGATGAAAAAAGGGTGGGCGGGTGGGAAAAGAAAACAACTAAGGATTGATCTTGCGAGAACAAGGAGGTCGAATCGACTTCACGAGAAAATGCACCGGATGAAAAGAGCTGAGAACCAACGATCGGAAAGACCAACTGCGTGATCCTAAAGAAAGTTTGAAAAGGGAAGAGGAGTAATTCAATACACCTACGTCAAGATTCCTCACCAGAGCAACGAAGGGGCTGAGGAGTAAAAAGAATTCCTACTCTCCGATATAACTAGACTCTAAAAACTGTTTTCTTCTAGACTCAACAACGGCCAAACTACACGATCAAACAAGGGGGGCTCCTAAGGTCGGTCGAGGCTCTGATACCAACTTGTCACGCCCAATATGCGACCCTATCCTAAAGGAACTCGAAGGTCCCACCAAGGATAGAAGCGCATATTGGAGACGCTTTTGCAAGGTGGATATCATTACATCAACATTACATAATAGATGGGGATACATACAAGAGGCATACAAATGCCGCAAGAATACATCAATACATCATACATAAGATCATCATCCGACTATGGATGAAACACAAACAGAATCTCAAACGACAACCACCCTGCTAGCCCAGGCTGCCGACCTGGAACCTATCCCCTGATCGAAGAAGAAGCAGAAGAAGAACTCCAAAACAAGCAAACATTGCTCTCGCGTCATGATCATCGCATAACCTGTACCTGCAACTGTTGTTGTAGTAATCTGTGAGCCACAAGGACTCAGCAATCCCATTACCATGGGTATCAAGACTAACAAAGCTTAATGGGAAAGGAAGGGGTAAAGTGGTGGGGTTGCAGCAGCGGCTAAGCATGATATGGTGGCTAACATACGCAAATAAGAGCGAGAAGAGAAGCAACGGAACGGTCGTGAAGCTATCAATGATCAAGAGGAGATCCTGAACTCCTACTTACGTCAAACATAACCCAAAACCGTGTTCACTTCCCGGACTCCCTTGAAAAGAGACCATCACGGCTACACACGCGGTTGATGCGTTTTAATTCGAATCAGGTGTCAAGTTATCTACAACCGGACATTAACAGATTCCCATCTGCCACATAACCGCGAGCACGGCTCTCAAAGTTTATACCCTGCATGGGTGTCCCAACTTAGACCATCACAAGCTCTCACGGTCGACGAAGGATATTCCTTCTCCCAGGAAGACCCGATCAATCTCAGCATCCCGGTTTACAAGACATTTCGACAATGGTAAAACAATTCCAGCAAGACCGCCCGATGCGCCGACATCCCGATAGGAGCTGCACATATCTCGTTCTCAGGGCAACACCGGATGAACACTACGTACAACTAAAACTAGCCCTCAAGTTTCCCCGAGGTGGCGCTGCAAGTGGCTCTAGTTCGGACCAACACTTAGAGAAGCATTGGCCTGGGGGGGGGGGCTGAAAAAGGATGACCCTCGAGAGAGCGACTCCCAAGGGAAAAGTAGGTGGTGGTGAGGCAAATGGTAAAACCAAGGTGGGGCCTTGTTGGAGGAGTTTTATTCAAAGCGAACTATCAAGGGGGTCCCATAAATCACCCAACCGCGTAAGGAACGCAAAATCCGGGAACATAACACCGGTTTGACAGAAACTAGGGCGGCAAGAGTGGAACAAAACACTAGGCATAAGGCCGAGTCTTCCACCCTTTACCAAGTATATAGATGCATTAATTAAATAAGAGATATTGTGATATCCCAACATAACCCTGTCCACCATGGAGCAATCTTCAACTTCACCTACAACTAACAACGCTATAAGAGGGGCTGCGCAACATCGGTAACATAGCCAAGCAACGGTTTGCTAGGAAGGGTGAAAAGGTTAGAGGTTGACATGGCAATTTGGGAAGGCTTGAAGAACAAGTGATTGGAAGTGCAACATAGAGATAGAACGAAGCAACTAGCATAGCAATGATAGTAGTGAGATCCAAGGTGACAGTCATCTTGCCGGAAATCCTGCTAGGAAGAAGAACGAGTCCATGAAGAAGACGAACGGATGAAGCCGAACCAAGTGTAGACGAACGAATCCTCACGATTGCAACGAAACAAGAACTAACGAGAAGGAGCACAACCGGAAAGAAGCAAACAACAAGGTAAACACACAACACATAGAAAGGCATGACGCACAACCAAGTATGATGCATGACAAGGCTACATGAAGCTACTCATGGCAAGAGATGATGCATACAAGAACAACACATCAAAGCAAGGTTAAATGAGGCCGGAAACAACATATAACAATTCCGGTAAGTCCTCATATGCAAATTTAGAAATTAGTCCAGAACTGAATAAACCTTATGTTCAAGTTGTTAAACATAGAGTTAAGATGCACCAAGATGATCTACACGAAATTCTAGTCAAGTTACATAGAAAGTTCATTTAATTCGGAGCTACGACCTAGAAGATATGAGCAAAACAAGTTAAACATGGCATAGATGCAAAATGCATACAAACATCAAGCAAACATTCTCAGAACATGGATGCAACATGATAATATGAAACTTCATGCAAAATCAAGCAAGTTTCATATAGAGCACACTCAAAACGGAGCAACGGTTCAACACATACACTCTATACAAGTTTAAAGGACAAGCTGTCCAAAACAGCAACTAGGCATCTAGCAAGCATCAAAACTATATGCTACAGCACCTCAACATAAGAACAAAAGGCATGGACATGGAGTACAGGTAAAGCATGACAAAACATGAACACTCAGCTATCTCGAGAAAACACTATAACATGCTCAAAAGGACATGGCAAGATTGCAAATAATAACAGTTTACAGACTTAGCAGAAATAACATCAGGTTGCAATGTTTAGAGCTATCAAACAACATGCTACAATAACTTAACATGGCACAAAAAGGCATGGCATGCTAATAATAAAGACAAAGAACAAAACTCCCTTACTGAACTAATTCCAAAGATCAACAGAAAACATGGTAGGATCCATGCAAACATGGCAACTGATATGACAGATTCAGACATGGCAGGAACAACAATAAGTAGGCATGTTGGTGAGCTTGTACCACTCACCACAGAACAAAACATGGCATGACAAGGTAACCAATAGTAATAATACATGTTTATGAAGCTAAGCATGGCAAGAGAAAGTTAATAAGGTGCATGTATCACTAGCAAAACACATGGCAAAACTGAACTTAATGTTAACAGGCTGACAACAACATTATTTAGCAATTTGAGAGCAAGATTACAACAAGCTACAGCAGGCTATAAATGCAACAAGGGGCATGTATGGATATAGCATGACATGTATAATAAAATATCCTTAGTGAACATCTCCATATTATGCATAGAATGACTTGTAGCAGCAGGTTTACATAGCATCATGATATAGCAGATTCAGACTAGCAAAACAGTAACAACAAGTACCCTACTTCACGAGCTCGATGAACTCACTACAAGACTCACAAAAATACATTGTGGAACCACAGTACATATGGCATGATGTAGTTCAAAACACATGTAGAGCTCATGCTCATAGGATGCACACACAAAATGCAATGAAAAAGACAAAACAACAAGTTCTGTTAACAGACAATAGTCAACATTATATAGCACTCTTGTAACAATGATTAGGGCATCAAGATGGACTCAAACAAGCATGGCACAATGTAATGAAATGAAGAGAATCTCATGATGAACATTTTGATATATCATATGCATGAAACGGAGCTATATGCGAGGAGTTATAGCATGATGAACAGAGTAATAAAATTAACACAGAGAAAGGACTTGGGCAAAATTTCACCTCGCGGAAAAGTCAACGGGCAAGGTGGTGGCGGATCTCGTCGGAGATGGAGAAGAAGATGGATGTCGGTGTCAAAACCGGCGGATCTCGGGTAGGGGGTCCCGAACTATGTGTCTAGGCGGATGGTAACAAGAGACAGGGGACACAATGTTTTTACCCAGGTTCGGGCCCTCTCGATGGAGGTAAAACCCTACTCCTGCTTGATTAATATTGATGATATGGGTAGTACAAGAGTAGATCTACCACGAGATCAGAGAGGCTAAACCCTAGAAGCTAGCCTATGGTATGATTGTTGTTCGTCCTACAGACTAAAACCCTCCGGTTTATATAGACAGCGGAGAGGGCTAGGGTTACACAGAGTCGGTTAAAATGGGAGGAGATCTACATATCCGTATCGCCAAGCTTGCCTTCCACGCCAAGGAAAGTCCCATCCAGACACGGGACGAAGTCTTCAATCTTGTATCTTCATAGTCCAGGAGTCCGGCCAAAGGTTATAGTCCGGTCATCCGGACACCCCCTAATCCAGGACTCCCTCAGTAGCCCCTGAACCAGGCTTCAATGACGACGAGTCCAGCGCGTTGATTGTCTTCGGCATTGCAAGGTGGGTTCCTCCTCCGAATACTTCATAGAAGATTTTGAACACAAGGATAGTGTCCGGCTCTGCAAAACAAGTTCCACATACCACCGTAGAGAGAATAACATTTGCACAAATCTAGTCTGCTGACATATTCCGCAGCGTGTCATCACGCCACGGCCAAGTCCTTCATTCGAATCGTTTTACTGTCCCTCCTCAGCACGTTTAGCGAGGCAGTTTCCTTGGCACGTCTTGTCAAAGCAGAGATCGTGTCCCCTTATTCCGGGATTCTCATCAATACGGGTGTGGGTAACCCAACCGTGCCATTAATCACGACGCTTGGAAGATAAGCGAGTTTTACCAGGCTGGTGGGGGTACATAGTTTTGTCCGTCCATATAAGGGGATAAGGATCCACCTTTTCCATCTACGCCTTTTTCCTCCTTTACTTATCCATCTTGGCGCACTCGAGCTCCAGCGCCCAAGTCCGCACTTCCCACCTCAACCTCCTCCAGCGATGTTCGGAGAGGGAGGCAGGTGGATGGCCTCCTCCGTCACGGAGGGGCACATCAAAAAGTTGAGGAAAGCCGGATACTTGTCCAACGACATTGCGCACCGGCTTCTAGACAAGGGGCAGCTCATCCCCACCCCCAGGCCCCATGAGAGGGTGGTGTTCCTCCCCCATTTCCTCCGTGGACTGGGCTTCCCCCTCCACCCATTTGTCCGGGGGATCATGTTCTACTATGGCCTGGATTTCCACGATCTGGCCCCGAACTTCATTCTCAACATCTCGACGTTTATCGTCGTGTGCGAGGTCTTCCTCCGCATCAAGCCCCACTTCGGCTTATGGCTAAAGACCTTCAATGTCAAGCCGAAGGTAGTGGGAGGACGGCAAGCGGAGTGCGGAGGCGCCATGGTGGGCAAGATGCCCAACATCACATGGCTCGAGGGTTCCTTTGTGGAAACCATCAAAGGGTGGCAATCGGGGTGGTTCTACATCACCGAGCCGCGTGACCCTGAATGGGCAGCGGCCCCCGAATTCCGATCTGGCATCCCCACACGGCTCACCACTTGGAAAGAGACGGGCCTGTCGTGGGGTAATTCGGAAGAGGTGACCGGACTCCAAACCTGCGTCCAAAACCTGGTGGACAAGAAGGTTAAACTTGTCAACGTAGTCCAGGTCATGTTCTTCCGCCGGATCCTCCCGTGTCAACAATGGGGTTTTAACTTGTGGGAGTTCGACCCGACCCAGCACCAAACTCTGTCCAGGCTCTTTGACACAACACATGAGGACGCTGGAAGGTGCTATTCAAGGGCTCCAAGGTTCCCCCTCCCATTACCGAGGATCGCGGATTCTGCGCGAAGCGCCCAGCCAGCGCGGTAAGCTTGTTTTAGCCTTTACAGGATACTTGTTTTTCATAGTTTGATTCTACGCGGGATCTAAGCTCCCGCTCCTTTGACAGGACTGGAAAAAGACGTCCGAACAGATTGACTGTCCGGCTCCTTTGCCCGAAGGCCCAGCAGATGCATGCTTGGCGAAGCTGCTGGTCCCGGCACCTCACATGGTGCCGGAGAAGAAGGCCAAGAAGAAGGCCACGGGAACCCGAAAGAGTTCCCGGCGCCTGGTGGTGTCGGATTCATCGCCCAGACGACCCCGAAGCGCACTCCTGCGCCGAAGACGAGGAGGATGAAGAAGCCTCTCCCCCTCCAACGGGGGGAGGAAAGAAAAGGAAGGCCGCCCCAATTGGGGAGGCCGGAGGGTCCAAGAAGGGAAAGACCCTTCTTCCGGACTACTCCACCAACACCGACGACGGCGGAGAGGAGTGGCCATCCAGGGCCAAGCCCCTGGCAAAATCGTAAGTATCCGGATACCATAATGACTCATGGCGTTCCTTTATTGCACAGTATCTTCCGATGCCGAATATAATCATGCAGTCCGCCCAAGGCCTGGCTCGATGCTTCATCGAGCGGCTCCCTGGATTTGTCGGATGTGAGTAGTCTTTCACTCCCGACTGCTACCTCCCCTCGCCCTGCGGATGATGCCGAGGTGGAATCCCCAAAGGGGCTAAGCCAGGAGGAGGTGGTCCTGGAGGCGCCGCAAGGCGACCTCCCGGACTCTAGGCGCAAAGGGGATGAAACCCCAGAGGGATCTAAGTCCGGCCATGGACCGGACACCGCACCGAAACCTTCAGTGGTTCCGGAATCCGGCGGGGGCCCCCTAGTAAGAAGGGCAAGCCTACAATGCCAGTGACCTCCGTCCAACCGGAGGCACCGGATAATTTGCTGGAGGTGCTTAACGGCGCCTCCATCAACGAGGAGCACCGCACTATTATGAGTGCGGTGATCCAGAAGGTTCAGTCCGTCAAGAGCGGGCTGACAGAAGCCTGTGCCAGCCTTCTAACAGGCTTCGAGGTATGTATTTAAGATATGTAAAAATATTACCGCATAGACAGTAGCCCCTGATGCTCAGTTTGGTGTTCGGAAAGAAAAGCCGGACTGAGGATCTAAAAAGATATACGCAGGAGTCTAACATAAGTATGTCAATATGGGAATGCAGGCTGCGCTGCTGACCTCTGCTGCACTGACTGTGGAGGTCGATGCATTGAAGCAGAGCCACGAGCGGTCCGAGAACGAGCTCGGCCTTGCCAAGAACCAGCTCGAGGACAAGGAAGGTAAGTAGTACCTTGTATAGTGATATAAAAAGATCTGGTTGCAAATAATGACAGGACCAACGTGAGTATTACAAGGGCCACAACCAAGGTGGCGACCCTGAAGGAAGCACTGTTCAAGGCCGAAGACAATGCGGCCATGGAGCGCACCGAGCGAGAAAAGCAGGAGGCGCGGGTGGCGGAGGTGCGGCAAGAGCTCCATGCTCTTGTGAAGAAACACGAGAGATTGGAGCTTGACTCAAAGACTTGAGAGTCCGAGCTTGCCTCGGCCCTTGAGAGTGCCAAATCCGCCAAGGACGAAGCCCAAAAAGCCCTCCAGGAAATTGAGGCGATGAATAAGATAGCAGCGGGTAAGGCATTCTTTATGCAAAGCAAGCACGTGAAAGTGAATTACTTGTTACTTACCCGAGTCCGGAGCTCTCCAGGAGCATTCGCAGATCTGCCCTGCAGTGTGTCCGATGCTGCCGCATTCTACCGATCCGAGGAAGGGAGCTCGACGGAGAAGGTGTTCTGGTCCCAGTATGTTGAGGCCGGACACCCGGTGCCCTTGAGCGACCAGCTGAAGTAGCTGGTCGAGCTCCATAAGGTAGCCGAACAGGCCATGAAGGGCCTAATAGTCCAGCTATGGCCTGGGGAGGTCATGCCCGGGAGCTACTTTGGGCTGGTGAGGCGGCTGGTGGATGCCTGTCCATGGCTTGAAGTCATCAAGCGCTCCGTATGCATCGAAGGCGCCCGTAGGGCCCTTGCCTGTGCTAAAGTACACTGGGGCAAGCTGGATGCTGAGAAGCTGGTGACAGATGGGCCACCGGAGGGGAAGGAGCATCGCAGGCCCGAGATATATTATGAGGGCATCCTGAAGGGTGCCCACCTTGTGGCGAATGAATGTGCCAAGGATGTAATTTTTGAGTAAACTCGCTCGTGTTTATCCTGTGCGCTGAAAACTTGTTCATATGCGCTAAGCAACGCTTGTTGAATTTAAAATATTACCTTCTGTGCGGCCATTTATTGATTCTGAGAGATGCGAGTCGTCGGCTTCTAGCACCATGCCACGAGTAATGGGCTGTTCGGGATAAACCTGAGCGCTCTTGTTCCCCTCCATTGTTCCTTCGATGGAGGCGCTCAGCACAACGAACAAGGCAATCGGACTATAATGCTC
Source organism: Triticum dicoccoides (assembly GCF_002162155.2). Lineage (NCBI taxonomy): Eukaryota > Viridiplantae > Streptophyta > Magnoliopsida > Poales > Poaceae > Triticum > Triticum dicoccoides. Next base: position 56,641,074 of record NC_041393.1, on the reverse strand, counting down.
TATCACTCTCACTTAGCCTTAGAATTCTATAATTTTAAATTTTGGCGAAGCCCCTAGTATTCGGAAGACCGAGTTCGGGGCGCTATCCATGCCTAGGCCGGACAAAGCTAGCTCCTCGCTCTAAGCGGCATAAGTCTTTAGGGACTCGAAAACCTGTCGAACAGCGACTGGCTCTCGCCCTATCATGACGGTCAGTTTTAGATTTCTCTACTGAGGTGCTTAACCCAGCTCAACTGGGGCACAATCGCAGTAGTTCTCCCAGCGCTACCTTAGCCGATATAACGGAACGTAAGGTACCAAAACATGGGAGCCAGGCAAACCCAACTATTGACCCAAGACATGATCCGGAGCCGATGCATATAATGCTATAAGTTCGAGGTGCCGCACTCGTGAGAGTGTTCGGACTTCTCACACCATATTCTGGGGTACTTAAGCCCCTGGTGTATTGGCCGTACCAAAGTGTACAGTTGCATAATGTCATGACTGAACATATTTACATAAAAATGAATGCAATAATAGACAAGAGATATGTATTGTTTATTAAAAGGCTGCTGTGAAAGCAGAACGATACAAATAGTGCGATAAGCAAGAGATGGGATTATTTGACATGTCCCCCTCCAGGGGCAAGCTGCGAGACTTTATGTAAGACAGGTATTTAGCTCGTTATAGAGACCACCTGGACATGCGATGTAGCTTGCTGCCTCCCTGGCTGTTGCATCGTGTGTTCGGCGATTGTACTGCCGGACAGGCCTTCCGGAGAGTGGAGTCCTGAAAGTAAGAAGAAAAAAAAGAAATGACAAAATTGGGAGCCCCTAGTGCGGTTGAGCCGTATTGTGGGCGTGCCATGGTTGTGCCCCTTCCCTTATGCCCATGGTATTTCCAGAGCGTAATTATGTACGCGTGGTACTGGTTTCGCAATTTCGCGAGGGCTGGGGTTGGGGCCGCACTGCTACACTTGCTCGGAACATGCCAGGCGGTCTTGCTGTAGGTTACTCCGGGCGCGCTTGATGGTGTCCGGACGTTTAATAGCTGGACTGGAGAATTGCCTGAGAGGCTACTTTGTACTTCCGCCGCGAGGGCTGCCGTGTGCTCCTCCGTTCGAAGAGAGCGTTCGGTGTTTCCATTGACCGTAATGACTCCTCGAGGGCCTAGCATCTTGAGCTCGAGGTATGCGTAGTGCAGCACCACATTGAACTTTGCAAATGCGGTTTGTCCGAGCAGCGCGTGATAGCCGCTGCGGAACGGGACTATATCGAAGATTAACTCCTCGCTTTGGAAATTATCCGGGGATCCGAAGACCACTTCGAGTGTAACTGAGCCTGTATAGTTGGCCTCTACACCTGGTATGACGCCTTTAAAGGTCGTCTTTGTGGGTTTAATCCTTGAGGGATATATGCCCATTTTTCACACTGTATCCTGATAAAGCAGGTTCAGGCTGCTGCCGCCGTCCATAAGGACTCTAGTGAGGTGAAATCCGTCAATGATTGGGTCTAGAACGGGTGGTCTCTTCGATCAAAAGTGATCGGGCAGGAGGACCATGGGTTGAACTTTGGGGTGACTGGCTCCAACGCATATACGTACCTGAGTGCACGCTTCCGTTCTCTTTTGGGGATGTGGGTTGCGTATATCATGTTCACCGTCTGCACTTGTGGGGAAAAGACCTTCTATCCCCTATTGTTTGGCGGCCGGGGCTCCTCCTCTTCATCGCTATGCAGCCCCTTGTCTCTGTTTTCGGCACTTAATTTTGTTGGGGAACGTAGCAGAAATTCAAAATTTTCCTACGTGTCACCAAGATCTATCTATGGAGAAACCAGCAACGAGGGGAAGGAGAGTGCATCTACATACCCTTGTAGATCGCTAAGCGGAAGCATTCAAGAGAACGGGGTTGAAGGAGTCGTACTCATCATGATCCAAATCACCGGAGATCCTAGTGCCGAACGGACGGCACCTCCGCGTTCAACACACGTACAGCCCGGTGACGTCTCCCATGCCTTGATCCAGCAAGGAGAGAGGGAGAGGTTGAGGAAGACTCCATCCAGCAGCAGCACAACGGCGTGGTGGTGATGGAGGAGCGTGGAAATCCTGCAGGGCTTCGCCAAGCACCGCGGGAGAGGAGTAAGAGAGGTAGGGCTGCGCTAATAGAGGGAGAAACTCATGTGTTGGGCAGCCCCCAGGCCTCAAGTATTTATAGGGGGAGGGGAGGGGGCTGTGCCCCCTCTAGGGTTCCCTCCCCAAGGGTGGCGGCAGCCCCCAGATGCCATCTGGGTGGCGGCCAGAGGGGAAGAGAGGGGAGGCGCGCCTGGGGTGGGCCTTAGGGCCCATCTGCCCTAGGGTTTGCCCCCTCCCACTCTCCCTTGCGCCTTGGGCCCCTTGTGGGGGGCGCACCAGCCCACCTGGGGCTGGTTCCCTCCCACACTTGGCCCATGCAGCCCTCCGGGGTTGGTGGCCCCACTTGGTGGATCCCCGGGACCCTCTCGGTGGTCCCGGTACGTTACCGGAAAAACCCGAAACTTTTCCGGTGACCAAAACAGGACTTCCATTATATAAATCTTTACCTCCGGACCATTCCAGAACTCCTCGTGACGTCTAGGATCTCATCCGGGACTCCGAACAACATTCGGTAACCACATACAAACTTCCTTTATAACCCTAGCGTCATCGAACCTTAAGTGTGTAGACCCTACGGGTTCGGGAACCATGTAGACATGACCGAGACGTTCTCCGGTCAATAACCAACAGCGGGATCTGGATACCCATGTTGGCTCCCACATGTTCCACGATGATCTCATCGGATGAACCACGATGTCAAGGACTCAATCGATCCCGTATACAATTCCCTTTGTCTCGCGGTATTATACTTGCCCGAGATTCGATCGTCGGTATACCAATACCTTGTTCAATCTTGTTATCGGCAAGTCTCTTTACTCGTTCCCGTAACACATCATCCCGTGATCAACTCCTTGGTCACATTGTGCACATTATGATGATGTCCTACCGAGTGGGCCCAAAGACACCTCTTCGTTAACCGGAGTGACAAATCCCAGTCTCGATTCGTGCCAACCCAACAGACACTTTCGGAGATACCTGTAGTGCACCTTTATAGCCACCCAGTTACGTTGTGACGTTTGGTACACCCAAAGCATTCCTACGGTATCCGGGAGTTGCACAATCTCATGGTCTAAGGAAATGATACTTGACATTAGAAAAGCTTTAGCATACGAACTACGATCTTTGTGCTAGGCTTAGGATTGGGTCTTGTCCATCACATCATTCTCCTAATGATGTGATCCCGTTATCAACGACATCCAATGTCCATGGTCAGGAAACCGTAACCATCTATTGATCAATGAGCTAGTCAATTAGAGGCTTACTAGGGATATGGTGTTGTCTATGTATCCACACATGTATCTGAGTTTCCTATCAATACAATTATAGCATGGATAATACACGATTATCATGAACAAGGAAATATAATAATAACTTATTTATTATTGCCTCTAGGGCATATTTCCAACAGTCTCCCACTTGCACTAGAGTCAATAATCTAGTTCATATCGCCATGTGATCAACACTGACAGGTTACATCGCCATGTGACCAACATCCAAAGAGTTTACTAGTGTCACTAAACTAGTTCACATCACCATGTGATTAAGACTCAATGAGTTCTGGGGTTTGATCATGTTTTGCTTGTGAGAAAGGTTTTAGTCAACGGGTCTGCAACATTCAGATCCATATGTACTTCGCAAATCTCTATGTCATATTGTGAATGTTGCTTCCACGCTCCACTTGGAGCTATTCCAAATGGTTGTTCCACTATACGTATCCGGTTTGCTACTCAGAGTCATTCGGATAAGTGTTAAAGCTTGTATCATCGTAACCCTTTACGCCGAACTCTTTATCACCTCCATAATCAAGAAACCTGTCCTTATTTACTCCAAGGACAATTTTGACCACTGTCCAATGATCCGTTCCTGGATCATTCTTGTACCCCTTGACTGACTCATGGCAAGGCACACTTCCGGTGCGGTACACAGCATAGCATACTACAGAGCCTATGTCTGAAGCATAGGGGACGACCTTCATCCTTTCTCTCTCTTCTGTCGTGGTCGAGCTTTAACTCTTAACTTCATACCTTACTACTCAGGCAAGAACTCCTTCTTTGACTGATCCATCTTGAACACCTTCAAGATCATGCCAAGGTATGTGCTCATTTGAAAGTATTATTAAGCATTTTGATCTATCTTATAAATCTTAATGCTTATTGTTCAAGTAGCCTAATCCAGGTTTTCCATTGAAAAACACTTTTCAAATGACCCTATATGCTTTCCAGAAATTCTACATCATTTCTGATCAACAATATGTCAACAACATATACTTATCAGAAATTCTATAGTGCTCCCACTCACTTCTTTGGAAATACAAGTTTCTCATAAACTTTGTATAAACCCAAAATCTTTGATCATCCTATCAAAGCATACATTCCAACTCCGAGATGCTTACTCCAGTCCTTAGAAGGATCGCTGGGGCCAGCATACCTTTTAGCATCCTTAGGATCGACAAAAACTTTCTGATTGTATCACATACAACCTTTCCTTACAAAAACTGGTAAGGAAACTCGTTTTGACATCCATCTGCCAGATTTCATAAATGCAGCCAATGCTAACATGATTCCGACGGACTTAAGCATCGCTACGGATGAGAAAATCTCATCGTAGTCAACTCCTTGAACTTGTGAAAAAACTCTTCGCCACAAGTCGAGCTTCATAGACGGTGTCATTACCGTCCACGTCCGTCTTCTTCTTAAAGATCCATTTATCTCAATGGCTTGCCGATCATCGAGCAAGTCCACCAAAGTCCATGCTTTGTTATGATACATGGATCCTATCTCGGATTTCATGGCTTCTAACCATTTGTCAGAATTTGGGCCCACCATCGCTTCTCCATAGCTCGTAGGTTCATTGTTGTCTAGCAACATGACCTTCAAGACATGATTACCGTACCACTCTGAAGCAGTACGCATCCTTGTCACCCTACGAGGTACGGTAGTGACTTGATCCAAAACTTCATGATCACTATCATAAGCTTCGACTTCAATTGGTGTAGGCGCCACAGGAGCAACTTCCTGTGCCCTGCTACACACTAGTTGTAGTAATGGTTCAATAACCATATCAAGTCTCCACCTACCTCCCACTCAACTTTTCGAGACAAACTTTTCCTCGAGAAAGGACCTGATTCAAGAAACAATCCCTATTGCTTTCGGATTTGAATTAGGAGGTATACCCAACTATTTTTGGGTGTCCTATGAAGATGCATTGTATCCGCTTTGGGTTCGAGCTTATCAACCTGAAACTTTTTCACATAAGCGTCGCAGCCCCAAACTTTTAAGAAACAACAACTTAGGTTTCTCCAAACCATAGTTCGGTGTCGTCTCAACGGAATTACGTGGTGCCCTATTAAAGTGAGTGCGGTTGTCTCTAATGCCTAACCCATGAACGATAGTGTTAATTCGACAAGAGACATCATGGTACGCACCATATCCAATAGGGTGCAACTATGATGTTCAGACACACCATCACACTATGGTGTTCCAGGCGGTATTGATTGTGAAAAAATATCCACAATGTCTTAATTGCGTGCCAAAGCTCATAACTCAGACACTCATCTCTATGATCATATCATAGACATTTTATCCTCTTGTCACGATGATCTTCAAATTCACTCTGAAATTACTTGAACCATTCAATAATTCAGACTTGTGCTTCATTAAGTAAATATACTTAGTATCTACTCAAATCATCCGTGAAGTAAGAACATAATGATATTCACTGCATGCCTCAGCACTCAATGGACTGCACACATCAAAATGTGTTACTTCCTACAAGTTGCTTTCTTGTTCCATTTTACTGAAAATGAGGCTTACACTCATCTTGCCCATGTGGTATGATTTGCATATCTCAAGTGATTCAAAATCAAGTGAGTCCAAACGATCCATCTACATGGAGTTTCTTCATGCGTATACACCAATAGACGTGGTTCGCATGTCTCAAACTTTTCAAAAGCGAGTGAGTCCAAAGATCCATCAACATGGAGCTTTTTCATGCGATTTATACCAATATGACTTACATGGCAGTGCCACATGTAAGTGGTACTATCATTACTATCTTATATCTTTTGGCATGAAAATGTGTATCACTACGATCGAGATTCAATAAACCACTCAGGTTTAATACTAATCTTGATGGTACAGGGAGCGCGTGATGTTTGATCACATCAAACTTGGAAGCACTTCCAACACATATCGTCAGCTCACCTTTAACTAGTCTCCGTTTATTCCGTAGCTCTTTTGTTTCGAGTTACTAACACTTTAGCAACCAAACCGGTATCTTAATACCCTGGTGCTACTAGGAGTACTAGTAAAGTACACATTTACATAATGTATATCCAATATACTTCTATCGAACTTGCCAGCCTTCTCATCTACCAAGTATCTAGGGTAATTCTGCTCCAGTGGTTGTTCCCCTTATTACAGAAGCACTTAGTATCGGGTTTGGGTTAAACCTTGGGTTTCTTCACTAGAGAAGCAGCTGATTTGCCGTTTCATGAAGTATCCCTTCTTGCCCTTGCCCTTCTTGAAACTAGTGGTTTCACCAACCATCAAAATTGATGCTCCTTCTTGATTTCTACTTTCGCGGTGTCAAACATCGCGAATACCTCAAGGATCATCATATCTATCCTTGATATGTTATAGTTCATCACGAAGCTCTAGCAGCTTGGTGGCAATGACTTTGGAGAAACATCACTATCTCATCTGGAAGATCAACTCCCACTCGATTCAAGTGATTGTTGCACTCAGACAATCTGAGCACAAGCTCAACGATTGAGCTTTTCTCCCTTAGTTTGCCGGCTAAGAAAATCGCCGGAGGTCTTATAACTCTTGACGTGGGCACGAGCCTGAAATCCCAATTTCAGCCCTCGAAACATCTCATATGTTCCGCGATGTTTCAAAAACGTCTTTGGTGCCTCAACTCTAAACCGTTTAACCGAACTATCACGTAGTTATCAAAACGTGTATGTCCGATGTTCGCAACATCCACAAACGACGTTTGGGGTTCAGCACACTGAGCAGTGCATTAAGGACATAAGCTTTCTACTGTCCGCATAATCGATACTGTCAACTTTCAACTATATTTTCTCTAGGAACATATCTAAACAGTGGAACTAAAACGCGAGCTTACGACATAATTTGCAAAGATCTTTTGACTATGTTCAGGATAATTAAGTTCATCTTATGGACTCCCACTCAGATAGACATCCCTCTAGTCATCTAAGTGATTACATGATCCGAGTCAACTCGGCCATGTCCGATCATCACATGAGACGGACTAGTCATCATCGGTGAACATCTTTATGTTGATCGTATCTACTATACGACTCATGCTCGACCTTTCGGTCTCTTGTGTTCCGAGGCCATGTCTGTACATGCTAGGCTCGTCAAGTCAACCTAAGTGTTTCGCGTGTGTAAATCTGTCTTACATCCGTTGTATGTGAACGTAAGAATCCATCACACCCGATCATCACGTGGTGCTTAGAAACGACGAACTTTCGCAACGGTGCACAATTAGGGGGAACACTTTCTTGAAATTTTAATGAGGGATCATCTTATTTACTACCGTTGTTCTAAGCAAATAAGATGCATAAACATGATAAACATCACATGCAATCAAATAGTGACATGATATGGCCAATATCATATTGCTCCTTTTGATCTCCATCTTCGGGGCTCCATGATCATCATCGTCACCGGCATGACACCATGATCTCCATCATCGTGTCTCCATGAAGTTGTCTCTCCAACTCATTACTTCTACTACTATGGCTACCAGTTAGCAATAAAGTAAAGTAATTACATGGCGTTGTTCAATGACACGCAGGTCATACAATAAATAAAGACAACTCCTATGGCTCCTGCCGGTTTTCATACTCATCGACATGCAAGTCGTGATTCCTATTACAAGAACATGATCAATCTCATACATCACATATCATTCATCACATTCTTCTTGGCCATATCACATCACATAGCATACCCTGCAAAACACGTTAGACGTCCTCTAATTGTTGTTTGCATGTTTTACGTGGCTGCTATGGGTTTCTAGCAAGAACATTTCTTACCTACGCAAAACCACAATGTGATATGTCAATTGCTATTTACCCTTCATAAGGACCCTTTTCATCGAATCTGTTCTGACTAAAGTGGGAGAGACTGGCACCCGCTAGCCACCTTATGCACCAAGTGCATGTCAGTCGGTGGAACCTGTCTCACGTAAGAGTACGTGTCAGGTCGGTCCGGGCCGCTTCATCCCACAATACCGTCGAAACAAGATTGGACTAGTAACGGTAAGCATATTGAACAATATCAACGCCCACAACTAATTTGTGTTTTACTCGTGCAAAGAATCTACGTAATAGACCTAGCTCATGATGCCACTGTTGGGGAACGTAGCAGAAATTCAAAATTTTCCTACGTGTCACCAAGATCTATCTATGGAGAAACCAGTAACGAGGGGAAGGAGAGTGCATCTACATACCCTTGTAGATCGCTAAGCGGAAGCGTTCAAGAGAACGGGGTTGAAGGAGTCGTACTCGTCGTGATCCAAATCACCGGAGATCCTAGTGCCGAACGGATGGCACCTCCGCGTTCAACACACGTACAGCCCGGTGACGTCTCCCATGCCTTGATCCAGCAAGGAGAGAGGGAGAGGTTGAGGAAGACTCCATCCAGCAGCAGCACAACGGCGTGGTGGTGATGGAGGAGCGTGGAAATCCTGCAGGGCTTCGCCAAGCACCGCGGGAGAGGAGTAAGAGAGGTAGGGCTGCGCCAATAGAGGGAGAAACTCATGTGTTGGGCAGCCCCCAGGCCTCAAGTATTTATAGGGGGAGGGGAGGGGGCTGTGCCCCCTCTAGGGTTCCCTCCCCAAGGGTGGCGGCAGCCCCCAGATGCCATCTGGGTGGCGGCCAGAGGGGAAGAGAGGGGAGGCGCGCCTGGGGTGGGCCTTAGGGCCCATCTGCCCTAGGGTTTTCCCCCTCCCACTCTCCCTTGCGCCTTGGGCCCCTTGTGGGGGGCGCACCAGCCCACCTGGGGCTGGTTCCCTCCCACACTTGGCCCATTCAGCCCTCCGGGGTTGGTGGCCCCACTTGGTGGACCCCCGGGACCCTCCCGGTGGTCCCGGTACGTTACCGGAAAAACCCGAAACTTTTCCGGTGACCAAAACAGGACTTCCCATATATAAATCTTTACCTCCGGACCATTCCAGAACTCCTCGTGACGTCCAGGATCTCATCCGGGACTCCGAACAACATTCGGTAACCACATACAAACTTCCTTTATAACCCTAGCGTCATCGAACCTTAAGTGTGTAGACCCTACGGGTTCGGGAACCATGCAGACATGACCGAGACGTTCTCCGGTCAATAACCAACAGCGGGATCTGGATACCCATGTTGGCTCCCACATGTTCCATGATGATATCATCGGATGAACCACGATGTCAAGGACTCAATCGATCCCGTATACAATTCCCTTTGTCTAGCGGTATTGTACTTGCCCGAGATTCGATCGTCGGTATACCGATACCTTGTTCAATCTTGTTACCGGCAAGTCTCTTTACTCGTTCCCGTCACACATCATCCCGTGATCAACTCCTTGGTCACATTGTGCACATTATGATGATGTCCTACCGAGTGGGCCCAGAGATACCTCTCCGTTAACCGGAGTGACAAATCCCAGTCTCGATTCGTGCCAACCCAACAGACACTTTCGGAGATACCTGTAGTGCACCTTTATAGACACCCAGTTACGTTGTGACGTTTGGTACACCCAAAGCATTCCTACGGTATCCGGGAGTTGCACAATCTCATGGTCTAAGGAAATGATACTTGACATTAGAAAAGCTTTAGCATACGAACTACGATCTTTGTGCTAGGCTTAGGATTGGGTCTTGTCCATCACATCATTCTCCTAATGATGTGATCCCGTTATCAACGACATCCAATGTCCATGGTCAGGAAACCGTAACCATCTATTGATCAACGAGCTAGTCAATTAGAGGCTTACTAGGGACATGGTGTTGTCTATGTATCCACACATGTATCTGAGTTTCCTATCAATACAATTATAGCATGGATAATAAACGATTATCATGAACAAGGAAATATAATAATAACTTATTTATTATTGCCTCCAGGGCATATTTCCAACAAATTTTCCTGCCTGCTTGAACACCAACAATCCCTGTTGGTGTGATTGGCTGGTGTTTCGGGGGTGCCGTGTATCTGGCACGAGCGATCGAGTATTCGGTCCAAACTGGACGGGCCCGAAGTATTTCTTTTGAATGGCTTTTTCCGCTGACCGGGTTTAGAGCCTCTGAATCCGGCATTAACTGCCGTATCCTCAGCATTGTCGCCGTTAATGTGGTGCTTGTGCTTGTTGCGACGCGACCTGCCATTGTTGTCCTTGTTATCCGAATTAGCAGGGCTCTTGGTCATGTTATTACTACGAGCTAGCCAGCTGTCTTCTCCCGCGCAAAAGCGGGTCATGAGTGTTGTGAGGGCTGCCATGGTTTTTGGCTTTTCCTGTCCTAGGTGCTGGGCAAGCCATTCGTCACGGATGTTATCTTTGAAGGCTGCGAGGGCCTCTGCGTCTGGACAGTCGACTATTTGATTTTTCTTGGTTAAGAACCATGTACAGAATAGTCTGGCCGATTCCTCTGGCTGCTGAATGATGTGGCTTAGGTCATCGGCGTCTGGTGGTCGCACATAGGTTCCCTGGAAATTGTCGAGGAATGCGGCTTCCAGGTCCTCCCAGCAACCAATTGACTCTGCTGGCAAGCTGTTGAGCCAATGCCGAGCTGGTCCTTTAAGCTTGAGTGGGAGGTATTTGATAGCGTGTAGGTCATCACCGCGGGCCATGTGGATATGAAGGAGATAGTCCTCGATCCATACCACAGGATCTGTTGTGGCATCGTATGATTCGATGTTTACGGGTTAAAAACCCTCGAGGATTTGATGATCCATTACTTCAATCTGTGAAGCATAGTGGGTGTGCGACGCCTCTGTACTGGGCTATATCACGTCGTAGCTCAAATGATCTTTGTCTGCTATGTTCGGTCTAGCCGTATTTGCCATGTCCGGCATGACGGTTATCGTTACGTGCCGTGGGGCGCCCACGCGATCTGTAGATCGATCTTGTTTGCCTTGCCTTGTCCTCCAATATATCTCGTAGGTTTGGCGCATTTCCCCGTGCCTTGGTATTTTTTGGGAGACGCCGGGGTGCGGCTTGAGTGGATGGCCGAGAGGCCTCTCTGTCGCAGCCACGAGGTGGCCGGTCGGCCGCGTCGTGCGCTGGTGATGTAGGTTTAGGTGCTTCCTCCTCTAATCGGGGTAGCAGCCTGCGCTTTGGGTAGATCTTGGAGGGGCATTCGAGCTCGTACTCTTCGGCCGCAAGGACTTCAGTCCATCTGTCGGCTAGCAAGTATTGGTCAGCTCTAAGCTGCTGGTGTTTTTTCTTGAGGCTACTCGCCGTGGCCATAAGCCTGCGTTTGAAACGCTCTTGTTCGACGGGATCCTCAGGCATGATAAATTCGTCGTCGTCGAGGCTTGCCTCGTCTTCGGAGGGAGGCATGTAATTGTCGTACTCTACCTTTTTGTCTGTCGCTCTCTCATGAGGGCTGGCTTCTCCATCCTCCTGTGCTGAATCCTGCTAGAGGGGGTTGTCTTCGGCACTGTCCGGGGTGTTATTATCTCCCGTGCCAGAATCATCGTTTTTTGCTTTGGCGGGATTTAGAGCGGCGCCGCTGACGCCGGTGCTTAGGCTGCTTCTTGGAGGGGTCATCCTCCATTGTTCCATCGCCATTCCCTTCTTTTGGGGTGTCCACCATGTATATGTCATATGACGAGGTGGGCTTCTAGTGCCCTATAGGCGCTAGTTCTTCGTCGTCTCCTGCATCGGCGTTCATACCGTCGATGTCTTTGGAGTCGAAGTCGAGCATGTTGGTTAAATCATCGACAGTGGCTACGAAGTGGGTGGTGGGTGGGCTTTGAATTTCTTCGTCGTCCGCATCCCAACCTCGCTGACCATAGTCTGGCCAGGGCTCTCTTGATAAAGAGAGAGACTTTAGTGAATTCAGAATGTCGCCGAAGGGCGAGTGCTGAAAGATATCCGCGGCGGAGAACTCCATGATCGGTGCCCAATCGGGTTCGATCGGCAGCGGCGCGGAAGGTTCGGAGTCCGGAAAGGAGTCCGACACCTGGGAGTCACGAGCTTCATAAAGGACAAGGCTGGTGTTCGACTCGATCGCCGTAGGGATTGCAGCCCCCGAGGCGGTGTCCAGCCACCCGTCCTCGATTGGCGCAGTCGGCTCCGAGCTAAGGGTCAGATCGGATGCTGGGGCGGCCTCCTGGACACTAGTCGGCGGCAGAGCTAGATCATGCCCATCGTGACAGTGCGGGGCTCCCGGCTGTGGCTCGAACCTGTCGAAGATCAAGTCTCCGCGGATGTCGGTCGTGTAGTTCAAACTTCCAAATCTGACCTGATGACCAGGGGCGTAGCTTTCGATCTGCTCCAGATGGCCAAGCGAATTGGCCCGCAGTGCAAAGCTGCCGAATACGAAGATCTGTCCGGGGAGAAAAGTCTCACCCTGGACCGCTTCATTGTTGATGATCGGAGGAGCCATCGGGCCTAAAGATGACGACACAGAGGAACTCTCAATGAAAGCACCAATGTCGGTGTCAAAACCGGCGGATCTCGGGTAGGGGGTCCCGAACTGTGTGTCTAGGTGGATGGTAACAGGAGACAGGGGACACGATGTTTTTACCCAGGTTCGGGCCCTCTCGATGGAGGTAAAACCCTACTCCTGCTTGATTAATATTGATGATATGGGTAGTACAAGAGTAGATCTACCACGAGATCAGAGAGGCTAAACCCTAGAAGCTAGCCTATGGTATGATTGTTGTTCGTCCTACGGACAAAAACCCTCCGGTTTATATAGACACCAGAGAGGGCTAGGGTTACACAGAGTCGGTTACAATGGGAGAAGATCTACATATCCGTATCGCCAAGCTTGCCTTCCACGCCAAGGAAAGTGCCATCCGGACACGGGACGAAGTCTTCAATCTTGTATCTTCATAGTCCAGGATTCCGGCCAAAGGTTATAGTCCGGTCATCTGGATACCCCCTAATCCAGGACTCCCTCAATGGCCGAAGGGTTGGGGTGGACGCCGGCGAGGAAGGCCGGAACGAATCCGGATCCCGCCGGAGCTGGCGCGGGCGGCGCGAAGGAGCCACGGTTGGCGGCGGCGTTCGGAGGAGATGGCCGGCGGAGGCGGGCAGCGGCGACCGGCGAAGTGGGGCGCCGGCGCTCCGGCCAGGCGGCGGGGAAGGCGCGGGGGCGCCGCGGCGGCGGGCGCGGGGCGCCTCGGCAGAGCCGGCGAGCGGGCGTGGGGCGCGGGGGACGGATGGGCCGCGGGGGCCGGTGACGGGCCAGGCGGGCCGGCGGCACGGGGGCGGCAGACGCACCACGTGGCAGGCCCCCGTTGGCTGCGGGCGGCGGCGACGATTCGTCCGGAGGCGCGGACATGTCCGGCGCGGTGGGAGGAGATGGGCTAGGGTTAGGGGTCTATTTCATCCGAGATTTTGACGGGGGAAGGCTTATTTATAGGTAGAGGGAGCTAGGAGACTCCAAATGAGGTGCGGTTTTCATCCACACGATCGTGATTGAACGACCGAGAGCATGAAGGGGGTTAGGATGGGATCATGGGCTATGGTGAAGAGGGGCTGGGCAGCAAAGAGAGAGGGGTTTCGGGCTACGCGGTTAACGGTTGGGGCATCAAACGACCTCCAAATAGAACAAAATTTGACGGGCGGTCTATCGGTGCTATACCAAGGCCACTCGGCAAATCTCGGCCCATTCCGAGAACATTTTTCTCCCGCTCATGAAACAAAGTCTGAGAGGGGGCAACGGGCACGTGCGAGTGTGGTTGGGCTCAGAACGGGCAACGGAGAGAACCGGGGGAACCCGAACGGATGCAAGTTTTGAAAAACATGCAGATGAAATGCAGATGATGACATGGCAAAAAGCAACACGCAAGCAATTGACATGGCAACAACGACGAATAAATGGAAGACACCTGGCGCATCGAATCCGGGGCGTTACACCCTTATTGCGGGATTCTCATCAATACGGGCATGGGTAACCCAACCGTGCCATCTGCACGACCCTTGGGGAATAGGCGAGTTGAAGGCGAGTGGGGAATCACATGATATTCACTGCCTTTATAAAGGGATAATGATTCACCCTTTTTCACCCACGCCTTCTCTCTCTCTACCATCCCATTCTCGAGCTCCAGGGCCCAAGTTCTCATCTTCTCCGCCCCCAGAAAGCACTCCAGCCATGTCCGGATCTGGAGCGCAGGGAAAATGGATGGCCTCGTTCGTCAAGGAGAAGGACATCACGAATCTCCGGGAGGCCGGGTACTTGGCCAAGGAGATCACCCATAGGCTTCCGGCCGAGGGACAGATCGTACCCACCCCCGAGCCCATGAGAGGGTGGTGTTCATGTCCCACTTTGTCCGCGGGCTGGGATTCCCTCTCCACCCGTTCGTCCGCGGACTTATGTTCTACTACGGGCTGGAATTCCATGACCTGGCGCCCAACTCCATCCTCAACTTCTTGGTATTTATTATCGGGTGCGAGGCCTTCCTCTGCATCCTGCCTCACTTCGGACTCTGGCTAAAGACCTTCAATGTGAAGCCGAAGGTGGTGAGCGGTCAACAAGCAGAGTGCGGAGGTGCCATGGTGGGAAAGATGCCCAATGTTACATGGCCTGAGGGCTCCTTCGTGGAGACTGTCAAAGGGTGGCAGTCAAAGTGGTTCTACGTCACAGAGCCATGCGACACCACCTAGGCCACGACTCCCACATTCTGGTCCGGAGTCCCGATGCGGCTCACCTCCTGGCAAGAGAAAGGCATGACCTGGTCTTCTCCAGATGAGCTGACAGCGCTCCAGACGCGCACTCAGAAAATGATAAACAAGATAATCAAGCTCGTCAATGTGATCCAGGATTATCGCCGAATCCTTCCATGCCAACGCCGGACTTGCCGTCTATGGGAGTTCGATCCGGCCAAGCACCAGACCCTACTAGAGCTCTTCGGCACCACGCACGAAGACATCTGGAAGGTGCTCTTCAAGGCCAACGAGGCACCGCCGCCCACGATCGAGGATCGCGGACATGACTTAACCCACCCTGCTAGCCCGGTAAGTTTTTTCATGTTTTCAAGGTGTACCCTTTACTCGCATACTCGAGGAAGGCATCTAAGCCTCCCTGTTGCTTTTTTCAGTCCTGGACAGAGAAGGTGCTGGTTCTGCTGCCCGAGGACCCAAAAATTTCGCTTCTGACGAAGATGCTGGTTCCGGCGCCTTATCAGGCGCCAGAGAAGAAGGCCAAGAAGAAGGCCAAGAAGAAGGCCAAGGGGACCAGAGGTGGTCTCCGTCGCAAGGGCACTTCAGACGCGACATCCAAAGACGCCAAGACTCATTCCTCCGTCGCTGAGGATGACAAGGAAG
>NC_041393.1:56613016-56625293 GCF_002162155.2 Triticum dicoccoides | reverse complement strand
GTCTGGAGGCCGAGGCATCCAAGAAGGGGAAAGCTTCCCTTCCGGACAGCTCCACCGCCGCCACCAACAGCAGCTCGGAGTGGTGCCCTAGGGACAAGCCCCTGGCCAAATCGTAAGTGTCCGGACACATTCATAAATCCGGCCCCTCTACTTCATTGTTTTGACGTGTTCAATCATGTGTGTTACGGTCCAGATCGGTCTAATCTCAAGCGGTCCTTATCTTCGGAGGATTCGCTGGACCCGGAGGCGATGGACAACGGGGCTCTTCTCGCGGCCTCCTCTCCCAAGGACATGGATGGCGCAAAGGCATCGTCCCGAAGGATCCCAGGCCCGGGAGAGATTCAGGAGGCCGTAAGGGAGGCGCCGGAGGGTGAAGCCTCGGCTGCCGGACACATGGGGGAGCAAACCCCCGTGGACACGGATGACAGGGGCCATATCCAATTCGGCCCCCAGCTGAATACAGTTCTGGAGACCCATACGGCTCCGGAATCAGGCCAGCCGCCTCTTTCGAAAGAAGGAGGTGTGACTATTCCACCGGTGACCTTTGTCCATCCAGAGGCACCAGATAATTTGTTGGAGGCGCTGCGAGGCGCTTTCAGGTTGAGGAACACCATACCCTTATGGGTATGGTGATTGAGAGGATTCAGTCCGCGAAGAGCGGCCTGACCGAAGCCTGCACGAGCCTTCTAATAGGCTTTGAGGTAAGCAACGTAATTACAAAAAGAATGTGACAGTATAGACAATAGCCCCTGATACTCTGTCCGGTATGCAAAAAGAAAAGCCGAACAGAGGATCAAATAATTTTCGCAGGAGACTAACCTAACATGTCTATATGAACAAACAGGCGTCGCTGCTGGCTGCGACCTCTCATACTGCTGAAGTCTCTGGACTGAAGCAGAGTTTGGAGCGGGCCGAGGAGGAGCTCGGTCACATGAAAAAGCAGCTGGAAGATAATCAAGGTATGTAATAACCTTGTATATATTCAGGAAGGATGAATGATTTGTGCTGACTAAAGTGCCATTTTATTTGTTAGGAGCGGCGACCGAGGTGGAGACCCTTAAGAAGGCGCTGGCCGAGGTCGAGGAGAAAGCGGCCGAGGAAAAGGCCTCCCGTGAAAAGCACGAGGCCAGGGTCAGTGAGGTCCAGCTGGAGCTCCAGGACGCATTCAAGAAGTGCGAGTCCTTGGAGCGCAGCCTTACGGATCAAGAGTCCGAACTCACCAAGGCCCGTCAAAACGCGCACGATGCTCGGGTTGAAGCCCAAGGCGCCCTCCAGGAGATCCAGGAGGCCAGGAAAATCGTGGCGGGTAAGGCCTTTATTATGCAGAGCAAATATGTGAAGAAAAGGTTCCTATTACTGACCCGGATTTGGAGTTCTCCAGGGGCGTTTGCGGATCTGCCGCGCAGCGTTTCAGACGCTATGAAGTTTTTTCGAGCCGGAGAGGGGAGCTCTACGGAGAAGCTATTTTGGTCGATACCTTGCGCCAGAATATCCGGTGCCATTGAGCGATCAGCTAAAACAGCTGGTCGAACTGCACAAGGTGGCTGAACTAGCCATGAAGGATTTAATAATCCGGCTATGGCCTGCCGAAGCCATCCCGAGCAGCTACTTCGGGCTCGTGAAGCGGCTCGTTAATGCCTGCCCTTGGCTGGATGCCATCAAGCGGTCGGTCTGCATCGAAGGTGCGCGAATGGCCTTCGCCCAAGTCAAGATGCATTGGGCAAAGATGGATGCCGCGAAGCTTATGACTGAGGGACCGCCCGCGGGCAAGGAGCACCGCACCCCTGAGCTGTATTTTGACAATGTCATGGAGGGGTCCCGCATTGTTGCAGAGCAATGTGCTAAGGATGTAATATTCCCATGAATACATTCATGTTATCATGTCCTGTATTATGAAACAAGATCGTTATGTAATATAATACTTGTTATTTAAAATTTTACCTCCTGTGCGACCGTATTGTGAAATCTGAGAGTTGGCCAGTCGTTGGCTTCAGCCCCCACGTAGGCAGTACGGGGGTGTTTGGGATGAATCTAAACACTCTTTACTCCATAGTTTTGGTCCTTAAAGGACGTGTCTAGCGCAACGAACCAGGCAATCGGACTATGTGGCTTTATCACCCTCACTTAGCCATAGGAGTTTGGCAATAAAAATTTAGGCGTAGCCCCTAGTGTTCAGAACTTCGAACTTGGGGTGCTGTAAACACCTGATCGGATAAAACCCGATTCATTGCACAATGCGGAAAAAATCGCTAAAGATTTGTTAACCTCTCGAACAGCTGACCGGCTCTCACCGCATCATGACATTCAGTTTTCGACTTTTTCTACTGAGGTGCTCATCCGGAAGAACTAGGACACAATCACAGTAGTTCTCCCTTTACTACCCTAGCCGATATGGTGGAACGTAAGGTAGTAAGCACAGGAGCCGGGCAACCCAACTATTGACCAAAGACATGATTCAAAGCCGATGCATATAATGCTATAAGTTCGGGGTGCCAAACTGTATTGTAAAAAGTGTTTGGATTTTGTTGCCATAGTATGGAGCATAATGAAGCCCCTGACGAATTAAGGCGTACCAAAGTGTACGGATGCAATTAATAAAAATATTCAAGAAGGAAAAATTAAGAAATAGGCTAATGCCACAGAAATTGGGCCGCAAACCAATTTCCATTGTATTTGTACAGGTAGTGCGATAAGCAATAGGGCTATTTAACATGCCACAACCAAGGGAGAGCTGCGTGAGGGTTCTTAAAATAGGTATAATGATCGTTAACAGAGACCACCTGGAAGTTCCCTTGTACGTCAAAGTTTCTTGCCATCTTGGTGTATCCGTCCCTCTATAGGTCCGTCGGCAGGTCACCAGGAAGGACCTGGGAAAGAAAAGAGACCCGAAAGGAAAAAAGAAAAAGTAAAAGAATGCGGGTCTAGGAGCGGTTGAGCCATACTTAAGGACCACGATCTAGCTGTGCCTTCGTCTATGCCCATGGTATTTTAAGTGTGTAGTTATGTACGCGCGGTACTAATGCCGCCGTTTGATCGGGACTGAGACAGAGGCCGAACTTTTAGTCAAGCTCCTAACGAGCTGGATTGTCCTGTTGTAGAGTAGTTCAAATTCGCTTGACCGTGTCCGGGAGCTTGGCCGCCGAATTGATGTTCTGACTAAAAAGGCCACCCTGTACTTCTGCTGCAAGGGCAACGGTGTGCTCCTCATTACGGAGGGAGTGTTATGACACCGCGTGGTCTGGGCATCTTAAGCTTGAGATAAGCGTAGTGCGGCACCGCATTGAATCGAGTGAATGCTGTTCGTCTGAGCAGTGCATGATAGCCACTGCGGAAGGGGACGATATCAAAGATAAATTCTTAGCTTCCGAAATTGTTCGGGGATCCGAAGACCACATCCAGTGTGATTGAACCCGTACAGCAGGCCTCTACACCTGGTATGACCCCTTTAAAGGTGGTTTTGGTGGGGTTGATCCTTGAGGGATCGATACCCATTTTGCACACTGTATCCTGATATAGCAGGTTCAAGCTGCTGCCACCGTCCATGAGGACTCGCGTAAGGTGGAATCTGTCAATGATTGGGTCGAGGACCAGTGCGGCTGAACCGCCATGACGGATACTGGTCAGATGATCCCTGCGATCGAAGGTGATCGGACAGGATGACCATGGGTTGAACTTTGGGGCGACTGGCTCTATCACGTAGACGTCCCTGAGCGCACTTGCGCTCCCTCTTGGGGATATGGGTAGCGTATATCATGTTCACCGTTTTAACATGGGGGGGGGGGACTTCTTCTGTCCTCCTGTGTACGGTGGCTGGGCCTCCTCGTCATCGTCCTCGCTTTGGGACCCCTCCTCCTTGTTCTCGGCATTTAATTTGCCGGCCTGTTTAAAAACCCAACTCTCTCTGTTGGTATGATTGGCTGGTTTATTAGGGGTGCCGTGGATTTGACATGGACAATCGAGTATGCAGTCCAAACTGGACGGGCCTGGATTGTTTCTTTTGAATGGCTTTTACCACTGACCGGATTTAGAGCCACTGAATCCGGCGTTGACTGCCGTGTCTTCGGTGTTGTCACCGTTGCTTCGGCGCTTGTGTCTGTTGCGTCGTGACTTGCTGTTGCTGTTTCTGGCCTCAGAAGTGCCAGGTTCACTTGCATGATTATTGCTACGGGCTAGCCAACTATCCTTTCCCGCACAAAATCGGGTCGTAAGTGTTGTGAGGGCTGCCATGGATTTTGGATTTTCTTGGCTGAGGTGTCGGGCGAGCCATTCGTCATGGATGCTATGCTTAAAGGCCGCTAGGGCTTCGGCATCTGGACAGTCGACGATCTGGTTCTTTTTAGTTAAGAACCTAGTCCAGAATTTCCTGGCTGACTCTCTGGGCTGTTGAACTATATGACTTAAGTCGTCGGCGTCCGGAGGTCGGACATATTGTTAAGAAAGGCATCTTCCAAGTCCTCCCCGCTGCCGATGGAGTTTTCGGCCAGACTTTTCAACCAGTGCCGAGCTGGTCCCTTGAGTTTTAGCGGGAGGTATTTGATGGCATGAAGATCATCATCGCCGGCCATATGAATATGGAGAAGGAAATCTTCAATCCACACTGCGGGGTCCGTTGTCCCATCATATGATTTGATGTTCACGGGTTTAAACTCTTCTGGGAATTCATGTTCCATTACTTCGTCAGTGAAGCAAAGGGGGTGTGCGGCGCCTCTATATCGGGCCAAGTCGTGACGTAGCTCGGATGGAGTTCGTCTACGGTTTTCGGCCCGGACATGGTTATATTTGTCACGTTCGGCCAGGTGGCCATCATCGCGCATCGGGGCACGCCCCCGCGATCCATAGATTGATCTGGTCTGACCTACTAGGTCATGCCGCAGGTCATATGTGTATCCCCGAGCTGTTGTGTTTCCGATTTTACAGCGAGGTAGTGTGGGTTGTTGTTCGGCTCGAGGTGCCGCTTTGTCCCAGACGTGTGGTGGCCGATCAGCCGCATTATGCGCTGGTAGGACGGGCTCCAGTGCCTCATCATCGAACTGTGGTAATAGTCTGCGCTTCGAGCAACTTTTGGTTGGGAGCTCGAGGCCGTATTCCTTGGCTGCCAGGACATCAGTCCATCTGTCATTGAGCAGATCTTGATTAGCTTGAAGCTGCTGCTGCTTCTTTTTCATGCTCCTTGCAGTGGCTATTAGCCAGCACTTAAAGCGCTCCTGTTCGACGGGCTCCTCAGGCACGATAAAGTCTTCGTCGCCGAGGCTCACCTCATCCTCGGAGAATGTAAGGTAGTTGCCGTCCTCCAAGTCTTCATTCTTGGCCTGTTCGTCAGGGCTAACTCGCCCATCTTCCCGTTCGTCCTATTCAGAGGTTGGCTCAACGGGGTCTTCATTATCTTCGGCATCGTTCGGAGTATTGTTTTCTCCTGTGATGGTATTGCTGTTTTTACCACGGCGTGGCTTAGAGCAGCGCCGCTGACGCCGGTGCTTTGGCTGTATCTCAGGAGGCTTATCCTCGACTGGATTTTCATTGTCGCCGTTGTTATCTTTGGGTCTATTCACCAGTTATATGTCATACGAGGAGGTGGCTGTCCAGCACCCTGTAGGCGGTGGTTTTTGTGCCTGCTCCTCTTCGGCATCGTCGTCCATACCGTCGATGTCTTCGGAGTCGTAGTCGAGCATGTAGGTTAAGTCCTCGACAGTGGCTATGTGTGGGTGGTGGGTGGGAAGCGAAATTCTCCATCATTAGCTTCAAATTCAAGTCGGATATAGTTTGACTGCGAGTCTCCTGACAAGGAGAGGGCTTTTAGTGAGTTTAGCACATCGCCTAAAGGTGAGTGCCGGAAGATGTCCGCGGAGTTGAACTCGACGATCGGTGCCTGATCAAGTTCGATGGGCGCGGATGCGCGCGGTTCAGAACTTATGGCCGGAGGCGAATCCGAGGTTCCGATGGCACAGGGCCCGCTCGAGGTTGGACCTGTGTGCGGCTCCACCGCAGCTGAGTCTGCGGCTTCCATGGCGGGGTTGAGCATCCCATCCTCGGATGGCGCAATCTGCTCCGGATCTAGGGCCAGGGCGGTTATAGGTGCTATCTCCTGCGCATGGTCCGATGACAGATTTTAGGTCACGTTCATCGTGGTGGCAGGGAGCAGCCATCATGGGCTCGAATCCGTTGAAGATCAAGTCTCCGCAGATATCGGCCACGTAATTCAAGCTTCCGAACCTGACCTGGTGGCCAGGGGCGTAGCTACCTATCTGCTCTAGACGGCCAAGCGAGTTGGCCCGCATTGCGAAGCCGCCGAATACGAAGATCTGTATGGGGAGGAAAATCTCCCCCTGGACTGTGTTGTTGTAGATGATTGATGGAGCCATCAAACCTTTTGACGGCGATGCAGCGGAACTCTCAATGAAAGCACCGATGTCGGTGTCAAAACCGAAGGATCTCGGGTAGGGGGTCCCGAACTGTGCGTCTAAGGCTAATGGTAACAGGAGGCGGGGGACATAATGTTTACCCAGGTTCGGGCCCTCTCTATGGAGGTAATACTCTATTTCCTGCTTGATTGATCTTGAAGAATATGAATATTACAAAAGTTGATCTACCATGAGATCGTAATGGCTAAAACCCTAGAAGTCTATCCTATGTGATTATGATTGCCTCTACGGACTAAACCCTCCGGTTTATATAGACATCAGAGGAGGCTAGGGTTGCACAAAGTCGGTTACAGAGAAAGGAATATACATATCCGAATCACCAAGATTGCTACCCACACAAAGGAGAGTCCCATCCGGACACGAGAAGAAGTCTTCTGTCTTGTATCTGCATAGCCGAACAGTCCGGCTCATGTTAATAGTCCGGCCGTCCGAGGACCCCTTAATCCAGGACTCCCTCACCCGCCACACTGGAAAATACTCTGGCGATCTCATACACCACCACCCCCTGAAATAGATAACGGGGTCATGGCTTCTCCGGCGAGGTCCAGTGTGAAGGAAGAAAAGAAGAAGGTTCTAGGCACAAATTTCCAGGTACCCGAGAAATAGCAAAACCGTAACAATTACACTGACAAATGAATTACATCAACATATACACGCGCACACATCCCAGCCTCAAAGTATTTCCTCCTCCCAAGAAAAATTTCCTTCTTCCTCCCGTCGGCGCCGCCGCGGATCCGCCCTGCCTCTGATGGCCTTTGGACTGTGGAGGTGCGGAGGATCTCGGCCCCCCGCTGGCAGGAGGGACTTTGTTCTCGTTTTTGCTAGGTTGAACGTCTTGGTTGGGACCGTGTGGCGGTGGCGATGTCCCTCGGTAGCAATAATGTCTCCCATGTCCTTTTCCCGCCCCGATGGTGTGAATAGCATTGTCGGGGGATGTGTGGAGGTGTGTATCTGTTAGATCTCATGGGATTCGGTGGTGCTGGTCTTCGGTGGATCTATTTGGATCCAATTTTTGTTCGTCTTTGTTGGTGTGGTTCCACGTTTGATCTTTTCGATTTACAACTCTCTTCATCGGAGATGGTTGCTGCTCTGGTGCGCTGGTCCTTTGGGGCCTTAGCACGACGACTTCCCAACTGTCTACTACAACAAGATCTGCCTGGCTCCGATGATGGAGGGACGATGACGACGGCACGCCTTCGGCTCGCTCCCGTGCTTGTAGTCGCCGCTAGGTGGTCCATAGACCTGGTTTCTCTCGAATTTTTTATTAGCTCTTGTGTTCTCTGCACTGCCATGATTGATGAATAAATTGAAAATTCTCTCGAAAAAAAAGAAACATTTGAAAATAAAACAAACATTGTGCCTAGAACTAGAAGATACCGGAGAATCACATTTTTTTGGCCGCGACAACAGACTGGGATTCTCTCCGACTGGATCGGCTGTGCCTCCTCATGATGAATCTAGACTTTTCAAATGTACATACGACAATCTTAGCACTCTCAAGGATACCTTAGAAAGAGACGGTACTCGTCACCTACCTGAGTCCGCTGCTTTCATATGTGGGAGTTGCCGTACTAATGATGATACGGTGCTGTAGCACCCTGAAAAGGATACGCACGAGGGGCGCAGAAGAAGACGAGCTCCGGCACCTGCCTTCCTCCCGGCGTCGCGCTGTGTTAACTCGAGCCGTCGTCTAAAGTACTCCCTCCATCCCAAAGTATCTTAAAATTAATATAAATTTATACTAAAGTTAATACAAAGTTGATACATTTATTTTGGACGTACGCCGCGGGCTTCAACCCGCCACGGGGCGTCTGGCAAGACACCCGCGGCGGCCAACTCGCCGGTGGCCCCATCATCCGCGCCACCCACTACCACTGGTACCTCGCCTTCTACTACTGCAACGTTACCCCGTTCGTCGCGTCGCTCATGGCCATCGTCCTCATCCTCGTCCTCGCCATCTCGCATGACAAAAAGAAGGAGAAGGAGAAGGAGGAGGAGAAGGAGAAGCGGGAGGAGGAGAAGAAGGACAAGAAGAAGAACATGCTCGGGCTGCTGCGGTTTGTCATGAGGCTGGACCTGCTCAGCCTCATGAGCGTCTACGGCGCCGGCACCTACCGGGACGTGGTCACCGCCGTCATGTACTGCACGGTGTCGGTGGGCACTGTCTTGGTCTACGTCGTGGTTCTCAATTTCTGCTTTCCTGGCAAGAAGTCCGAGTTTGTCTCCGGCAGGGCCAAAGGCAAAGAACGGCACTGCAAAATCGTGATGCTTCTCGCGACCTTCGAGGTGAGCGTCCCGTACGTCGCCGGGCTTAGCACGCCGGGCGGCTTCTGGGACAGCACAGGGGGCAGCCACCTCTCGGGCGACCCGATTCTCAGGGATCATCACGACCTGCGCCTGACGGTGTTCTTAGAGCATCTCCAACCGTTGGCCCCCCGCCTAGGGCCTAGGGGCAAATCGGCGCTAACCATCAGCCTGGAGGCGTTAGGGTTCCTAGCCGCCGGTCCCAGGGTCGCCCCCCCCCCCCTCAAGAAGGGGTCTTTTAGTTTTTCTAAAAGGAATTCGGCAAAGCGGGACAAAGTTTCAGTTAAAATTCAGCGGACATGACATTACTTAGGCGACTTAAATAGTTTTTTACATAGGAAACTGAAATACTAAAAAAAACACAGGCCGCAACTACAGACCGAAGAATGCGCTGAGCGCGGCTAAGTCGTCACCGTCGCCGCCATCGCCGTTGTCATCGTCGTCCTTCTCCTCCTTCATGCTGCCGCCCCTGCTGGACCCTTGCCCGGGGTCGCCCTGGCAGACCGGTGGCGGCGCGTCATCATCGCTGTCGTCGTCGAGGACGACTACACCTTCCACGTCGCGGCCACGGCGCCGAGCGGCGAACTCCTCATAGGCGCGGCACTGGCGCTCTAGTTCCGTCCCCGTCCAGTCTTCGCGCGCCCACTTCAATGCCGCCGCATCGGAGTACCCTGGCTCCGTCTTCACGGCGGCAAGCCCTAGCTCTGTCTTCACGGAGGCGAGCCCGGACTCGGTCTTCACGGCGGCCGACTTCGTCTTCGGCTTGACGAAGCGGGGATTGGGCTGAGGAGGAGGCGCGGCCGCCATCATTGATGACGATTCTGGCGCTGCGTGTTCGCCGGCCGAGCAGCGTCTTGCCGGGCTCGGCCTTGACGCTGAGCAACGCCAGCGACCCCGACGAGAAGGAACGGGAGGAGGAGGAAGAAGAGGACATCGCCCTCCTCGGCATCCATTGGCCGCTGATCCGGGCCGGGGCGGGAGGGTAGGTTAGGGGCGGGTCGTTGCCGCCCTCGAGGTGCCCGAGGACGGCGTGAAGCAAGCGGCCGGGGGTGCCCCACCACAGGCGGCGCCCTTCGCTGTTCTGTCGACCCCTGACCACCGGCGCCCCGTTGGTGGAGGCGAGCCGCTGCGCCTGCCGGTGTTTGAAGTGCACCACCCACGCCTCATGGTTGCCGACGGCGTACTGCGGGAGGGCCCGCTGCTCGTCCGTCAATGACGCCCGAACGCGGTCGACCTCGGCGGCGAAGAGGTCGGGGCGCGCGTCGACGTCGGGCACCGGGGGGATGGGAACGCCATCGGCGCTGAGCCTCCAACCTGACGGCCCGGCGCGCATGTGGCACCGGGATGTTGCCTCGAAGAGTAGGTAGGCCTCCCAGTCATGGAGGGAGCGACCGCCGAAGCCGTTCGCTGCCGCCCCATCGCTGGGGAACCGCTCGGCCATCGTCTTGGGGAGGAGAGCACGTGGGAGAGAGAGGGAAGAGAGGTGGAGATCGGCGGCTATGCGCGGGGAGAAAGGCAGAGAGTGCGTCGGTGGGGGCTGTGGGCGGGTGTGGCTGAGGTGAGGAAGAGACCTTGCTTTTTTAGCCAGACGCCGTGTGTACGCGTGGCGGAAGGGGGGGCGTCGCCGCGCCGCCCGTGAGCGCCGCCCGTGAGGAATCAATGGAAGGCTGACCGGCGACAGCCTTGCCATTGATTCCCCACGGGAAACCTATGCGTTGTGAGGACGGCGAGGCGAGTTTCGCTGACTTGGCGGGCCCGCAACGCGTTTGCGCCAAAACTGCTCGCCCCGGCACCCCAGGCGCCCCCTAGCGCACTGGGTTCGGCCTAGGTATGCCTGCACTAATTTCGGCCCAAGCCGGCGAAAATCAGGCTCATGGGGACGCGATTGGACCGATTTTTATGCACCGGCGCGAAAAAATCGCCTGGGAAGGGCCTGCTGGGGGCGCGGCTGGAGACACCACGGCGTTCATGGTGTCCCTGTTCATCACCATGCAGCTCATCATCGACAGCAAGCTCCACGAGGAAACGAAGGGACGCCTGCCTCGCAAGTACGCGCTCTACGCCTTCATCATCATCGTGCTGGTCGGCCTCATCAGCGCGTACATCGCCGGCAGCTGCAGGGAGACCCGCACCACCGTCTCCGTGATCATCATCCTGGTTGGTGCCTTCATCAGCATCCTATTTGTCCTGTCAAAATGGATGTTGTCAAAGATTCAAAACATAGCGTTGAAATGGATGTCAATGATTCAAAAAGTAGTGCCAAAATGGTTGAGTTGTCATCCGAGTTTAGCTCTACAAAATGGTTAAAATCAGCAGACTGATAATGTCAGGTATTACAGGGCACACATTCTCTTCTTTATCTGCAATCATCATGTAGCACCAACCAGTTTCAGCTTGCCACAGAACCCTCTTTCTTCTCATCATGTGGCATGAAGAGGAACTCAAATGGTATCAACATTCTAACTCTCAGTTTATCCTGAAAGGTGATGCAAATACTAGATATTTTCATGGAGTCACCAATTGCAGACACCGAAAGAAAATTATTCATTCCCTACAACCGGATGAGGGCGCAATTGAGGGGCATGAGCAACTTAAATCTTATATCACTAATTATTATAAAAAAAATTCGGAGCCCCAGAGAAAGGAAACTTCTCGATGGATGAGTCCCGAACAAATGACATCCCCCAGGTCTCTGATGAGGAAAACAATCTTCTAACAGCCCCATACTCCGAGAAGGAAGTTAGAAAGGCGGTTTTTCTAATGGAGCACAACAAAGCCTCGGGTCCGGATGGTTTTCCCGCCGAGTTCTATCAGCACTTTTGGGAAGTCATCAAACCAGATCTCCTACTTTTGTTTAGCGACTTACATGCTGGCCAACTAGAATTGTTTCGCTTAAACTTCGGTGAGATTATTTTATTATCTAAGGTTAATGAGGCTAAAAGGTGTTGGGGAACGCAGTAATTCAAAAAATTTCCTACGATCACGCAAGATCTATCTAGGTGATACATAGCAACAAGAGGGGAGAGTGTGTCCACGTACCCTCATAGACCGAAAGAGGAAGAGTTTCAATAACCTGGTTGATGTAGTCGAACTTCTTCGCGATCCAACCGATCAAGTACCGAACGTACGGAACCTCCGTGTTTAGCACACGTTCAACTCGATGATGTCCCTCGTGCTCTTGATCCAGTTGAGGACGAGAGTGAGTTCCATCAGCACGACGGTGTGCCAATGGTGATGATGATGCTACCTGCGTAGGGTTTCTCCTAAGCACTACGCTGGTATGATCGAGGTGTGTAACTTTGGAGGGGGGCACCCCACACGGTTAAGAGAAACTTGTGTGTTCTTGGGTGCCCCCGTGCCCCCGTATATAAAGGAGCAAGGGGAAAGCCGGCTGGCCCCTAGGGGCGCGCCCAAGGAGAGGGAGTCCTACTAGGACTACTAGTCCTAGTAGGATTCCATGACAAGGGAGAAGGGGAAAGGAAAGGAGAGCGAGAGGGAGTAAGAAAGGAGGGCGCTGCCCCCCCTTCCTTTGTCCTATTTGGACTCCAAGGGGG
>NC_041393.1:56594297-56612900 GCF_002162155.2 Triticum dicoccoides | reverse complement strand
GTAACCCCTCCGGCACTCCGGTTTTACCCGAAACTTCCCGGAACTCTTCCAGTGTCCGAATAATATGGTATGATATATAAATCTTCATGTCCCGACCATTTCGAGACTCTTCGTCATGTCTGTGATCTCATCCGGGACTCCGAAGAAACTTCGGTCATCAAAAACACATAACTCATAATACATATCGTCATCGAACGTTAAGCGTGTGGACCCTATGGGTTCGAGAACTATGTAGACATGACTGAGATACATCTTCAATCAATAACCAATAGCGGAACCTGCATGCTCATATTGGATCCTACATATTCTACGAAGATCTTTATCGGTCAAACCGCATAACAACACACGTTGTTCCCTTTATCATCGGTATGTTACTTGCCCGAGTTTCGGTCGTCGGTATCATCATACCTAGTTCAATCTCGTTACCGGCAAGTCTATTTACTCGTTCCGTAATAATTCATCCCGTAACTAACTCATTATTCACATTGCTTGCAAGGCTTATAGTGATGAGCATTACCGAGAGGGCCCAGAATACCTCTCCAAAACACGGAGTGACAAATCCTAATCTCGATCTATGCCAACCCAACAAACACCTTCGGAGACACCTGTAGAGCATCTTTATAATCACCCATTTGCGCTATGACGTTTGATATCACACAAGATGTTCCTCCGGTATTTGGGAGTTGCATAATCTCATAGTCTGAGGAACATGTATAAGTCATGAAGAAAGCAGTAGCAATGAAACTGTAACGATCATAATGCTAAGCTAATGGATGGGTCATGTCCATCACATCATACATCTAATGATGTGATCCTGTTTATCAAATGACAACATATGTCTATGGTTAGGAAACGTAACCATCTTTAATTAACGAGCTAGTCAAGTAGAGGCATACTAGGGACACTATGTTTTGTCTATGTATTCACACATGTACTAAGTTTCCAGTTAATACAATTCTAGCATGAATCATAAACATTTATCATGAAATAAGGAAATAAATAATAACTTTATTATTGCCTCTAGGGCATATTTCCTTCAGTCTCCCACTTGCACTGGAGTCAATAATCTAGATTACAAAGTAATGATTCTAACACCCAAGGAGTTTTGGTGTCGATTATGTTTTGCTCGTGGAAGAGGCTTAGTCAATGGGTCTGCAATATTCAGATCCGTATGTATCCTGCAAATCTCTATGTCCCCCTCCCAGACTTGATGACGGATGGAATTGAAGCATCTCTTGATGTGCTTGGTTCTCTTGTGAAATCTGGATTCCTTTGCCAAGGCAATTGCACCAGTATTGTCACAAAATATTTTCATTGCACCCGATGCACTAGGTATGACACCTAGATTGGATATGAACTCCTTCATCCAGACTCCTTCATTTGCTGCTTCCGAAGCAGCAATGTACTCCGGTTCACACATAGATCCCGCCATGATGCTCTGCTTGGAACTGCACCAACTGACAACTCCTCCATTCAATACAAATATGTATCCGGATTGCGACTTAGAGTCATCCGGATCAGTGTCAAAGCTTGCATCGACGTAACCGTTTACGACGAGCTCTTTGTCACCTCCATAAATGAGAAACATATCCTTAGTCCTTTTCAGGTATTTCAGGATGTTCTTGACCGATGTCCAGTACTCCACTCCGGGATTACTTTGGCACCTCCCTGCTATGCTTATAACAAGGCACACATCAGGTCTGGTACACAACAGTGCATACATGATAGAACCTATGGCTAAAGCATAGGGAATGACTTTCATTTTCACTCGATCTTCTGCAGTGGTCGGACATTGAGTATGACTCAGCTTCACACCTTGTAACACATGCAAGAACCCTTTCTTTGACTGATCCATTTTTAACTTCTTCAAAACTTTATCAAGGTATGTGCTTTGTGAAAGTCCAATTAAGCATCTTGATCTATCTCTATAGATCTTGATGCCCAATATGTAAGCAGCTTCTCCGAGGTCTTTCATCGGAAAACTCTTATTCAGCTATCCCTTTAGGCTATCCAGAAATTCTATATCATTTCCAATCAAGAATATGTCATCCACATATAATATTAGAAATGCTACAGAGCTCCACTCACTTTCTTGTAAATACAGGCTTCTCCAAAAGTCTGTATAAAACCATATTCTTTGATCACACTATCAAAGAATTTATTCCAACTCCGAGAGGCTTGCACCAGTCCATAAATGGATCCCTGGAGCTTGCACACTTTGTTACCACCCCTTGGATCGACAAAACCTTCTGGTTGCGTCATATACAACTCTTCTTCCAGAAATCCATTCAGGAATGGAGTTTTGACATCCATCTACCAAATTTCATAATCATAAAATGCGGCAATTGCTAACATGATTCAGACAGACTTAAGCATCGCTACGGGTGAGAAAGTCTCATCGTAGTCAACTCCTTGAACTTGTCGAAAACCTTCCGCAACAAGTTGAGCTTTGTAGACAGTAATATTACCGTCAGCGTCAGTCTTCTTCTTGAAGATCCATTTATTTTCTATGGATTGCCAATCATCGGGCAAGTCCACCAAAGTCCACACTTTGTTCTCATACATGGATCCCATCTCAGATTTCATGGCCTCAAACCATTTTGCGGAATTTGGGCTCATCATTGCTTCCTCATAGTTCGTAGGTTCATCATGGTCTAGTAACATGACTTCTAGAATAGGATTACCGTACCAATCTGGTGCGGACCGTACTCTGGTTGACCTACGAGGTTCGGTAGTAACTTGATCTAAAGTTTCATGATCATCATCATTAGCTTCCTCACTAATTGGTGTATGAATCACTGGGACTGATTTCTGTGAAGAACTACTTTCCAATAAGGGAGAACGTGCAATTACCTCATCAAGTTCTACTTTTCTCCCACTCACTTCTTTCGAGAGAAACTCCTTCTCTAGAAAGGATCAATTTTTAGCAACAAAGATCTTGCCTTCGGATCTGTGATAGAAGGTGTACCCAATAGTTTCCTTTGGGTATCCTATGAAGACGCACTTCTCCAATTTGGATTCGAGCTTATCAGGTTGAAGCTTTTTCACATAAGCATCACAACCCCAAACTTTAAGAAACGACAACTTTGGTCTCTTGCCAAACCACAGTTCATAAGGCGTCGTCTCAACGGATTTTGATGATGCCCTATTTAAAGTGAATGCAACCATCTCTAAAGCATAACCCCAAAACGATAGCAGTAAATCAGTAACAGACATCATAGATCGCATCATATCCAATAAAGTATGGTTACGATGTTCGGACACACCACCATTTCGCTGTGGTGTTCCAGGTGGCGTAAGTTGTGAAACTATCCCATGTTGTTTCAAATGAAGACCAAACTCATAACTAAAATATGCTCCTCCATGATCAGATCGTAGAAACTTTATTTTCTTGTTACGATGATTTTCCACTTCACTCTGAAATTCTTTGAACTTTTCAAATGTTTCAGTCTTATGCTTCATTAAGTAGATATAACCATATCTTCTTAAATCATCTGTGAAGGTAAGAAAATAACGATACCCGCCACGAGCCTCAACACTCATTGGACTGCATACATCTGTATGTATTATTTCCAGTAAGTCCGTAGATCATTCCATTGTTCCAGAGAACAGAGTTTTAGTCATGTTGCCCATGAGGCACGGTTCGCAAGCACCAAGTGATTCATAATCAAGTGATTACAAAAGTCCATTAGCATGGAGTTTCTTCATGCGCTTTACACCGATATGACCCAAACGGCACTGCCACAAATAAGTTGCACTATCATTATCAACTTTGCATCTTTTGGCTTCAATATTATGAAAATGTGTATCATCACGATCGAGATTCAACAAAAATAGACCACTCAGCAAGGGTGCATGACCATAAAAGATATTACTCATATAAATAGAACAACCATTATTCTCTGATTTAAATGAATAACCATCTCGCATCAAACAAGATCTAGATATAATGTTCATGCTCAACGCTGGCACCAAATAACGATTATTCAGGTCTAAAACTAATCCCGAAGGTAGATGTAGAGGTAGCGTGCCGACGGCGATCACATCGACCTTGGAACCATTTCCCACGCGCATCGTCATCTCATCTTTAGCCAATCTTCGTTTAATCCATAGCCCCTGTTTCGAGTTGCAAATATGAGCAACGGAACCAATATCAAATACCCAGGCGCTACTACGAGCATTAGTAAGGTACACATCAATAACATGTATATCAAATATACCTTTTACTTTGCCATCCTTCTTATCCGCCAAATACTTGGGGCAATTCCGCTTCCAGTGACTAGTCCCTTTGCAGTAGAAGCACTCAGTTTCAGGCTTAGGTCCAGACTTGGGTTTCTTCTCCTGAGCAAAAACTTTCTTGCCGTTCTTCTTGAAGTTTCCCTTCTTCCCTTTGCCCTTTTTCTTGAAACTAGTCGTCTTGTTGACCATCAACACTTGATGCTCCTTCTTAATTTCTACCTCCGCAACTTTTAGCATCGTGAAGAGCTCTGGAATAGTCTTGTTCATCCCTTGCATATTACAGTTCACCACAAAGCCTTTATAGCTTGGTGGCAGTGATTGAAGAACTCTGTCAATGACACTATCATCAGGTAGATTAACTCCCAGTTGAGTCAAGTGGTTATGGTACCCAGACATTCTGAATATGTGTTCACTGACAGAACTATTCTCCTCCATTTTGCAGCTATAGAACTTGTTGGAGACTTCATATCTCTCAACTCCGGCATTTGCTTGAAATATTAACTTCAACTCTTGGAACATCTCATATGCTCCATGACGTTCAAAACGTCTTTGATGTCTGGATTCTAAGCCGTAAAGCATGGCACACTGAACCATCGAGTAGTCATCAGCTTTGCTCTGCCAGACATTCTTAACGTCATTAGTAGCATCTGCAGCAGGCCTGGCACCCAACGGTGCTTCCAGGACGTAATCCTTCTGTGCAGCAATGAGGATAATCCTCAAGTTACGGACCCAGTCCGTGTAGTTGCTGCCATCATCTTTCAACTTAGCTTTCTCTAGGAACGCATTAAAATTCAAAGGAACGGTAGCACAGGCCATTGATCTACAATAACATAGACATGCAAAATAACTATCAGGACTAAGTTCATGATAAATGGAAGTTCAATTAATCATATTACTTAAGAACTCCCACTTAGATAGACATCCCTCTAGTCATCTAAATGATCACGTGATCCAAATCAACTAAACCATGTCTGATTATCACGTGAGATTGAGTAGCTCTCAATGGTGAACATCACTATGTTGATCATATCTACTATATGATTCACGTTTGACCTTTCGTCTCAGTGTTCCGAGGCCATATCTGCATATGCTAGGCTCGTCAAATTTAACCCGATTATTCTGCGTGTGCAAAACTGGCTTGCACCCGTTGTATGTGAATGTAGAGCTTATCACACCTGAGCATCACATGGTGTCTCGGCACGACGGACTGTAGCAACGGTGCATACTCAGGGAGAACACTTATACCTTGACATTTAGTAAGGGATCATCTTATAATGCTACCGCCGTACTAAGCAAAATAAGATGCATAAAAGATAAACATCACATGCAATCAAAATATGTGACGTGATATGGCCATCATCATCTTGTGCTCATGATCTCCATCACCGTAGCATCATCATGATCTCCATCATCACCGGCGCGACGCCTTGATCTCCATCATAGTATCATTGTCATCTCACCAACTATTGCTTCTACGACTATCGCTACCGCTTAGTGATAAAGTAAAACAATTACATGTCGATTGCATTGCATACAATAAAGCGACAACCATATGGCTCCTGCCAGTTGCCGATAACTTTGTTACAAAATATGATCATCTCATATAATAATTTATATCACATCATGCCTTGACCATATCACATCACAGCAAGCCCTGCAAAAACAAGTTAGACGTCCTCTACTTTGTTGTTGCAAGTTTTACGTGGCTACTACGGGCTTCTAGCAAGAATCGTTCTTACCTACACATCAAAACCACAACGATTTTCCATCAAGTGTGCTGTTTTAACCTTCAACAAGGACCAGCCATAGTCAAACTTGATTCAACTAAAGTTGGAGAAACAGACACCCGCCAGCCACCTATGTGCATAGCACGTCGGTAGAACCAGTCTCATGATGCGGTCATGTAATGTCGGTCAGGGCCGCTTCATCCAACAATACCGCCGAATCAAAGTAAGACATTGGTGGTAAGCAGTATGACTATTATTGCCCACAACTCTTTGTGTTCTACTCGTGCATATAACATCTACGCATACACCTGGCTCTGATACGACTGTTGGGGAACGCAGTAATTTCAAAAAAATCCCTACGATCACGCAAGATCTATCTAGGTGATACATAGCAACGAGAGGGGAGAGTGTGTCCATGTACCCTCGTAGACCGAAAGCGGAAGCGTTTCAATAACGCGGTTGATGTAGTCGAACTTCTTTGTGATCCAATCGATCAAGTACTGAATGTACGACACCTCCGCATTCATCACACATTCAGCTCGATGATGTCCCTCGTGCTCTTGATCAAGTTGAGGACGAGGGTGAGTTCCGTCAGCATGATGGCGTGGCGACGCTGATGATGATGCTACCTGCGCAGGGCTTC
This sequence comes from Triticum dicoccoides, assembly GCF_002162155.2. NCBI lineage: Eukaryota > Viridiplantae > Streptophyta > Magnoliopsida > Poales > Poaceae > Triticum > Triticum dicoccoides. The sequence goes on along the minus strand of NC_041393.1, from coordinate 56,606,291 downwards.
ACCTAAGCACTATGATGGTATGATCGAGGTGTGTAACTGTGGAGGGGCACCGCACACGGTTAAGAAAAACTTGTATGTTCTTGGGTGCCCCCTGCCCCCGTATATAAAGGAGCAAGGGGGAGGCTGGCCGGCCTCTAGGGGCTCTCCCAAGGAGAGGGAGTCCAACTAGGACTACTAGTCCTAGTAGGATTCCATCACAAGGGAGAAGGGGAAAGGAAAGGAGAGGGAGGGGGAGTAGGAAAGGGGGGTGCTGCCCCCTTCCCTTGTCCTATTTGGACTCCAAGGGGGGGGGGGCTGCCCTGGCCGCCCTCCTCTCTCTCCACTAAGGCCCATGGTGGCCCACTAGTTCCCCCGGGGGGTTCCGGTAACCCCTCCGGCACTCCGGTTTTACCCGAAACTTCCTGGAACTCTTTTGGTGTCCGAATAACATGGTCAAATATATCAATCTTTATGTCTCGACCATTTCGAGACTCCTCGTCACGTCTATGATCTCATCCGGGACTCCAAAGAAACTTCGGTCATCAAAAACACATAACTCATAATACATATCGTCATCGAACCTTAAGCGCGCGGACCCTACGGGTTCGAGAACTATGTAGACATGATTGAGACACATCTCCGGTCAATACCAATAGCGGAACCTGGATGCTCATATTGGCTCCTACATATTCTACGAAGATCTTTATCGGTCAAACCGCATAACAACATACATTGCCCCCTTTGTCATCGGTATGTTACTTGCCCGACATTCGATCGTCGGTATCATCATACCTAGTTCAATCTTGTTACCGGCAAGTCTCTTTAATCGTTCCATAATACTTCATCCTGTAACCAACTCATTAGTAACATTGCTTGCAAGGCTTATAGTGATGACCATTACTGCGAGGGCCTAGAGATACCTCTCCGAAACACAGAGTGACAAATCCTAATCTCGATCTATGCCAACCCAACAAACACCTTCATAGACACATGTAGACCATATTTATAATCACTCATTTACGTTGTGAAGTTTGATAGCACACAAGATGTTCCTCCAGTATTCGGGAGTTGCATAATCTCATAGTTTGAGGAACATGTATAAGTCATGAAGAAAGCAGTAGCAATGAAACTGTAACGATCATAATGCTAAGCTAACGGATGGGTCATGTCCATCTCATCATTCTTCTAATGATGTGATCCCGTTCATCAGATGACAACACATGTCCATGGTTAGGAAACATAACCATCTTTGATTAACGAGCTAGTCAAGTAGAGGCATACCAGGGACACTATGTTTTGTCTATGTATTCACACATGTACTAAGTTTCCGGTTAATACAATTCTAGCTTGAATCATAAACATTTATCATGAAATAAGAAAATAAATAATGACTTTATTATTGCCTCTAGGGCATATTTCCTTCAAAAGGATAAAAAATATAGACCTATTTGCCTCCTTAATGTTAGTTTTAAAATATTCATGAATGTTGCAACAATTAGGCTAAATTCGGTTGCTGAACATGTGGTTTGTCCTTCACAGACAGCTTTTATGCAAGGCAGACACATCCTTGATGTTGTTGTTATCCTTCATGAAACAGTCCATGAATTACATTTCTGCAGAGTGGCGCGCTATGATCCATAGCTTCGTTTCTGGAGGTAGTGTTGCGATTAAGGTCAATGATGACATTGGACACTATTTCCAAACGAAGAAGGGTTTGCGACAAGGTGACTCATATCGCCCATGCTATTTAATATAGTGGCAGGTATGCTTGCGATCATGATTGAGCGTGCCAAGGTTGATGGCCAAATTGAAGGGGTAGTAAATCATCTAGTTGATGGTGGTCTATCTATACTTCAATATGCCGATGATACGATTCTCTTCATGGATCATGACCTCGAGAAAGCGAGAAATCTGAAACTAATTCTATCATCATTTGCACAACTCTCAGGGTCTTAAGATCAATTGTCATAAAAGTGAATTGTTTTGCTTTGGAGAGGCCAACTCAAGATGAGTCCCACATGTACATTGAACTGTTTGGATGCGGGTTGGGCCAGTTTCTGATCACATATTTGGGGATATCGATACACTATCGGAGACTCACAAATGAAACACGTCGAGGAGAGACTGCAAAAAAGACTTAGTAGTTGGAAAGGTAAACTGCTGTCTCTAGGTGGAAGATTGGTCCTCATAAATTAAGTACTTAGTAATATGGTACTATATATGATTTCCTTCTTCCAGTTGCAGAAGGGAGTTCTACATAGATTGGATTATTTCCAATCAAGATTCTTTTGGCAAGGAGATAGCGAGAGAAAGAAATATCGAATGGCCAAATGGAGTGTGGTTTGCCGTTCCAAAGAGCAAGGAGGGTTGGGTATTCATGACCTTGAGGTTAAGAATAGGGCCCTCCTCGGCAAATTGTTGTTTTAATCTCTGACGGAAGAATGTGTATGGCAAACCCTCCTAAGGAGGAAATATGTGGGATCCAAGGCAGTATCCCAAGTATACTAGAAGCCTGGGGATTCCCACTTTTGGGCGGGTCTAATGGCTACGAAGAAATATTTCTTCTGCTGTGGATCCTTCTCGATTAAGGACGGCTCAGAAATTAGATTCTGGGAGGACAGGTGGCTAGGAAATGCCACACTCTGGGAACAATACCCGACTCTATACAACATTGTGCTCCACAAGGGTGATACTATCACCACGGTAATGGAATCATTTCAGCCAAATGTGACGTTCAGAAGAGATTTAATTGGACCCAGACTCCAATTGTGGAACATCCTGCTCCACCTGTCACGTGGGTCTGATGTATTTCATTGGAACCGTCATGGGAATGGACAATTCTCAGTGGATTCTTTATATAGAGCGTTAATCCAGTCTGATGTGCCAGTTGATAATAATAAGAAGATCTGGAAGATGAAGATACCTCTTAAGAATAAAATCTTTGCATGGTATCTTCATCGCAAAGTCGTTCTTACTAAAGATAACCTTATTAAGAAGAATTGGCATGGATGTTTGCAATGTGTCTTTTGTCACCATGATAAGACAATAAAACATTTATTCTTCCAATGCAAATTGGCTCGTTCTATATGGCCAGTCATCCAAATAGCTTCTGGCTTGTATCCTCCCTATACTGTTGCTAATGTATTTGGCAACTGTTTACATGGGATTGATCACAGGTTTAGAACTTTTCTCAGGGTGGGAGCGCTTGCCGTTATTTGGCCGCTTTGGCTATGTAGAAATTATAAGGTTTTAACGATAAAAGTACTTCTCTGATGCAGGTTATCTACAGATGTACCACGACTCTTCGTTTATGGTCCTCTCTACAACATAAGGAGAATGGAGACCTATTTACGGAGGTGTGCACATGACTGGAGACTACGGCGAGGGATACTTTTACCCAACATGGGTGGCAGCATGATCTTAGGATTGCCCCCCCTCCGCTTTAGGTGTTATGGAGACTCTTCATGTTTTTGTATTCGCCTTTTTTTTCTTTTGTGTGAGAAGACCTTATTTGGCTGTGTGCATCTTAGTTATGCAGAGGCCGGGTGTAATGCTTAAATCTTTTAAGTAATAAAGCGCCCCCTTTCAAAAAAGTTTCGCAAAAACTGAGCTGAACTCTGTTTCTTTCTCTCAGGGAGCTTGTGGACAAGGCTCACTCTCTTGTTCTACTGCTCGCCACTCTTGCCGCCACCATCACCTACACAGCAGGGATGGACCCGCCAAGTGGCCTTTGGCAGGATAACGGCGACGAGCACATGGTCGCTGATCCCATTCTTCTCACGACGAATGCTGGGCGGTACAAGGCCTTCTACTTTTGCAACTCGGCTGCCTTGGTGACCTCCTTGTGGCCATTATCCTGGTCCAGAATGAACTTCTCCTCAAGCACCACGTGCTGGCGGTAGCCATGATACTCGTCCTTGTTGACCTCATGGGCGTGTATGCCGCCGGGAGCTGTCGGGACGTGGACACCTCCATTTACGCCATGGACTTGGCAGATGTGGTGCTTATCTATGTAGTGATCCATGTCGTCATCTTCACGCTGGACCACAAGGACAAGAAAAGGCGATGAGGAGCTACTAGAGAAGAGGCACAAGCGGCTGCTCCTCTTCGCAGTTATGGCAGCGACCATCACCTATCAAGCCGGACTTATGCCTCCAGGAGGCTTCCTACTCAGGGATGACCAGTTCGGGCACCGCGCAGGTGACCGGATCCTGTTGCACAACTTCCCACCCCGCCGCAATGACTTCTTCTACTGCAACACGGTGAGCTTCATGTTGTCCATCACCCTCATCTATATAGGCCAGCCGTACGAAGCAATGCGCTATCAGTTTGTGTGGCGGTGGGCTTGTCTGGTTTGCTGGCGGGCTACGTGGCAGGAAGCACTCAGCACATCAAGACATCCATCTACATCTTCGTGTTAGTAGTTGTGGTCCTCCTCATTGCCACCGTTCTGCTGGTAGTATTTTTCTGGACTGAGGTGCAGAGAAATGGCAATTCGGCAGCCGAGGTGGAAAGAAATGACAACTTGGCATACCAACATGATCTCGGGCTCCCTCCCCCGCTATGGTTCCCACCCCCTCTGCCCGCGACCTAGCCTGCCCTCCGCCGCCGGCCGCCAGGCGCGTGCCTCCCGCCCGCCCCTCTGCCCCCTCTCCTCCCCTCCCCTCCCGCAGCGCGCCCGCGTGCGCCCGTGGGGAACCCCTGCGGCCACAGCCTTTATCTTCGCCTCCCTCCCCTCCCCCCGCTGTTGCCCGTGAGTTCTGTCGGGCAAAGCCCAGGGGGCGCGGCAGCGGTGGGGCCCTTCTTCCCCGCCCGCTTGTGGGCGCTGGATATCCGCGGGATCCAGCGGTGCGGCAACGGTCTCGTGGGGCGGCGGGGTGGCCTGTTGATGGTGGCACTCCGACGACCTTCGTTCCACGCGTGGCGGGGCGGCTACGGCGCTCCCGTCTTGGGAGGTGGCGCGCAGCCGGTATCTTACTAGATCTGGCCGGATCTAGCTTTGGGGGCCGACCGGCGGCGCCTGGCTCCGGTGGTGCGTGCCCGGTGGCTCCGGCACTTGGAGCTCACCGGGCGACGCGGGTAGGGTAGCGGCCGTGCATGGCCGCTCCTCCGACCGTGGGCGGCGGCATGGGTAGGTCTCGGTGGTGGCCTATCGGTGTCATGGTGGCTTCACGGTGGCTCGATGGATCTGCCCGCGGCAGCGGCTAGCTTCTCCGGCGTCGGCCTGTCTGCGATCGGGCCGTCTCGACCTTCACCCCATCTCCTCGTCGCCTGGGCGCTACTCCCATCAATGGGATGGTCCTCTCCTAGCGGCGGTCCACCGCTCGTCTCGCCCTCGATGCCGCAGGACCGATCTCGTCTCGCGCACGATGCAGCAGGACCGGGCTTGTCTTGCGCATGGTGCAGCAGGTCTGACCTCGCCCCCTCTCGATGTTGCAGGACCGATATCGTCTCGCGCTCAGGGCTGCAGGACGAGTCGGTGGATGCTAGATGCTGGGGGTCGCCCAGGGGCGTGAAAGGTCAGACCTTTCTACTCGTCTTTTTCGTTGGGGTGCGGCGGGTCTCAAGTGAGGTGGTGTTGAGGTCTTGGATGCTGGGACGGTGGCCCTGGTGGTGGTAGTGTGGTGCTCTTGGGCAGAGCCCGTGCCTTGGTGCTGCCCGGTCACCATGGTCGTGTGGGCGGCGTGGTTACCGGGGTGTGGCGTTCGGTGGCGGTGAATTTTGGCCATGGTGAAAACCTGCTCTATCTTCGGACGGACCGGCGGCGGCGAAGACCGTTCCCTTCTTGAAGGCGTCGTCGCGGCTCTCATTGCCCATCATGCGGCTCCGGGGGAAAGTCTGATCCTTGGATCGGGCGGTGGCAGCGCTCCGGTGTCGTACCCTTCCTGAAGGCACCGCGCTGGAGCGCATGGTTCGTCATATGTAGCTTCATCTCTTCGGGCTGGTAGTGCTAGGGGTGGTGTTGCTGCGCCCATCGCCTATGTATCTTGTCCTGGGTGTGTGCATGTGTTGCGGTGGCGTGTCGTGTGTTTGTACAGGGTGCTTGTTAATTGGTGCTTTATATATAAAGCGGGGCGAAAGCCTTTTTCGGTAAATGACAACTTGGCAGCCGGTGCGGCCTCAGAGCCAGAGGGAAATGGCATATCCCTCAGTGAGGAGGAAGAACAAAAGAAGGAAGAACACGAAAACGAGACGGAGAAGGAAAACAAGAAAGCGCAAGTACGTGATGGTACTAGGCATCTTGGTGGCGAGCGTAACCTACCAGGCCGGCCTGAAGCCGCCTGACGGAGCGTGGCAGACCAGCGGCAGCCGGTACGAGGCAGGCAACCTGGTGATGCTCATAGTTTCTCCTCCCCCCGTGCGGTGGCACCACGTCGCACCGGGGCCAACCCGCCGGGCCTCCTATTCCTCCCCCCAGCGAACGACTCTCCCGCCGCCACCGCCGAGGGCGTCGAAGGCTAAGCCTGCGTGCCGCAGCGGCGGCGACGGCGGCAATCTTCCTCGGCCGGTGATCGGATCTGGGTGGCGGTGATCCATTCTGGCTGATTCAAGGGCGGTGGTTCAGGCCGGCGGCGGCCAGGGTTGTCATCTTGGCGGCGACGACGACGGAATCGTGGGGGTGGGTAGGGCGCCCGATCTGGATCCATATCGAATCTGGGTGGTAGTGTTCCTCAGGCCATCATGCGTATTCTTTGTTTCGGCGCAGCAAGCGGCCTTTGGACTAGGCCTGCGACATGAGGACGTCGGGGGCTCCGGCCCTGGGCGCGGAGGTGGTGGTATCCTCTTCGCCGGAGGTGGTCAGCTGGAGGGCCATGGCTTCTCGCATCCGGTCCCGGCGTCGAGCGGGGAGGCGAGGTTGCCGGTGAAAACCGTGCTATGACTCGGGTCATGGTGGGCGATGGTGGCGTTTTCACGTCGTTATCTTGTTGAAGACATCGCCACTGCATCTTCCGTCGACTTGTTTGCGCTGCTCTCGGTGAAAACCTAGACCCGGGATTCCCGGATCGGACGATGGCGGTGCTTTTGGCGTCGTTCTCACTCATGGGGGCATCGTTTTTGAGCAGCGGCTGGATGGAGGAGGCAAGTGATGGAGCGGTTTTACATTTACCATGTTGGTGACGGCGGATCTCGACGGCGTGGTGCAGTGGAGACTCGGCGCCCGATGCGTGGTGATGGACTCGCGCAGGAGGGTGACGCTGTTTGGTGTCGTGGTGGCGTCGACGGCAACGAGACCGGGCGAGGTAGATGCAACAGTACAGCTCTGAATATGGATTGATGGCAGGTGGCTGCGGCGGCCTCATACCCGGCAGGCGTCCTGGTTGAGGAGCACGCCGGACTGGTGAGTGCCACATACCCGGCAGACGTCCTGGTTGGGACCTCAGGTCTTAGATATTAGGTTTGGCTGCGAGGTCTGTTTGGTATTAGGCATAGACTATCAGCATCCCTTCATCAACTGAATAGGAGTAGTAACAGATGTTGCCTAGACGGTGGCTTTAGTCTTACTGTTGTATGCCTTTGTAAGGTCTTGTGTCAATAATTAATAAAGTGGTTGTATGCATCATCCATATGCAGAGGCCGGGGGTCTTCCTCCTTTAAAAAAACCGGGTGATGCACGACAACCGGACGCCTCAGTACCTCACATTCTTCTACAGCAACTCCATTTCGTTTGTGGCATCCATCCTTGTCATCACCATGCTGCTACGATACTGGCTAATAAAGAAGGAGCATGAAGATTGGTCGCTAAGGGTGATGAAAATCGCTACCGTGGTGAATTTTGTCGCTCTCCTGGTGGCCTATACAGTTGGCTCCAGCATGAGTTGGAAGACGTCTTTGCGTGTCGGTGCGTTGAGCGTTGCCTTGCAGGGCTACCTTGCAATCATTATCTTGTGCTTGTCTTGTCATCATCATCTTGGGAAGAAGCCGAGCATGGCGAGCAACTAAGGAAATCCTCCAGCGTGATTCATTAGCATTGAGCTCTGTACGTAGCTCTACTAATGCGAGTGAGGGCAGTCCACAAACTAATTCAAAATTCAGTGGGATTGTTCATCTGAATTGTGATCTATAGTATCTATGTATCTATGTCTTCCAAGTATGTAGTAAGCAATTGCAACAAGTGGGGGGTCGAATTGGTTCTTCACAATTAGCAGTGTTTTCAGTCTAGCTGTGTCAAATGGGGTCTGAAGTGTACCGAAGATCGAGTTTTTTCTTTAAATTTGGATTTCTCCCTTCAAAATATCATCCACCATCTCCATTAAAGTATGGAATTCTCATCGAGAGCCGCAAAACCCTGTAAAAAACAAAAATGAAATGAAAGGGACAGTCTACCTCTACCTTCTCTTTAAAAATAGTTTGTCTGTTATTTATCTCAGTTAATACCCAATTTCGGGAGCTTTGTCGGCGAGTTCTATTACGCAAGGGAGGCATTCTAAAAATAGGGAGAGCGGTATTTCCCATGAGTCCAGTTTTTTGTAGGACGAGCTCCACAGCGCCTTCTATCGTGACCGTTCAGACTGGACTCAGATGCATGGAGATATGTGCTGCGTCAGGGCAATCAATGTTTAATACGCTTCACATGGCTGTCCTGTCTGGGGCATGCTGTCGGCCCGTGACTCGAAACGATGTATGCTGTGGGAAAGTTGCAGGATGCAGCATCCTGTTCTGTTTCTTGTTTTTTTAATCGGCAAACAGGACTCACAAGAGGCGTCGGTGCATGTGGGCACTTCCATCTGCTTTAACAAACTGACACGCATGGGGCAAAACCACTGTGCACGCTTTCTCCATCCCACCTCCTGCACACCATTGATCCATGAGAGGAAAGAGTAGAGAGTGTTTTTTTCTGATACAGAGATGTGCTGTGAGAAGAGAGAGAAGAGAGTTTTTTTTTCTTAGACAGAGAGAATCTGTGAGATACAAAGGGAGAGAGGTGCTATGTGTGAGAGAGAAAATGAAGAGAGAGAGATGTGCATTGAGAGAGAAAAGGAAGAGAGAGTGAGGTGCTGTGAGATGCGGAAGAGAAGGGAGAGAAGGTGTTGTGTGACATTTTAGAGAAACAAATAAGAAGAGAGAGATGCGCTGTGAGAGAGAAGAGAGATGTTGTGCATGGGAGGGACATGGAGCGCTGGCTGACCACCATCAGGCATCGGCCACAAGGCAAAAAAGTGACAGAAGATGCCAGAAAAGGTAGACCTCTGTGACTAGTGTGCAGGACCTATACCTGCACTGAATTACTATTCACATAGGCATGTGAACTCCTGCTAATGGAGCTAGTGCTGACCGAGGATGTGCTCGTGATGTTCCTGATAGCACAGATCACGATGCAAACCAAAGGACAGGATAGTGGGTACCCTGGAGCTCGGCCTACACAAGAACTTAGCGATTTCCCATCTTCTAGGGTTTTGAAGAAAGCATATCACACGGAGAAGAGAATAGATCAATTAATTTGTTTTTATTTGCCTGACCAACCTGTTATTCTCCACAAAAGTATGTCATCTCTAATCCCTCGCTCTAGTTCTTGTAAAATAAAAAACAACAATCTTAAATTCCTAATTGGAATGATTCCCCGCTCTAAGTAGACACTAAAAATAGATTAGTGTCGGATGCGAGGATCCCAAATCGCATGAGCAATAGGTCTTACGTGTAAAGGATCCTGTATCCATGATTATAAATTTCCTTGCCAAGCTACATGAAATAGATTTTCGGACATCCATAGAAATATCTATACCTTTACTAATTCCTGACTCCCAAGAAATTCCCACGTTAAATATCTATCTATACCTATACTAATTCCCGACTCCCAAGAAATTTCCACTTTAATTAAATTTTACGAGCCGTTAATCTGGTGGGCCAGAATTATTATGGTTGATATCAATCTAGAAAATCCTAGGAAAAAACAATCTATCTCTCACGGTTGAAATCTTAACGGCCAGTGCAATAAGATTAAGGCCGGCATGATGAGTCGCCTACGTGTTGACGAGTGCCACCACATCAACGAGACAATGAGCATCCCCGTCAAGGTTGGAGAGCCAGATCACTCATGGCGCCTATCGTCCAGGTTAGAAGATCAACTTGGATGTGTCGTTTTGGGTTCTGTACGCCAGTGATGTATATAGGTTGAAATAGAAAACTTCAAATTGAAATATGCAATGAAACAGAACTCCTAGCACAATTTATATCTTTCACGATTGTTAAAATAGAAGAAAAAAATCTCTCATATCAATCTCAATCTGTCTAGACTCTAGACTCTAGAGCTCTAATACAACCTACCCAAAGCCCACAATCGTTTCTGGTCGTGAAAACAGAATCCACCAAAGGCATGATACTACTACTACTTACTCCGTTTCCAACTTTCCTAATTAAAGCAATCTATAGAGCTAATTTTTTTAAACCAATACTTCATGATTTGTTGTTCTTATTACTCTAGGCTATGTAAATCATGATCTAGAAATTCCAACGTCGTGACGTACAGTGCAGGGACTAAGTTATCCAGTAGCAATCAAATCCCAACTTTCCTAATTACTCCCTCCGTCTCAAAATTCTTGTCTTAGATTTGTCCAAATACGAATGTATCTAGTTATATTTTAGTGTTAGATACATCCGTATCTAGACAAATGTAATACACGAATTTTGGGACGGAGGGAGTAGCAGTTTTGCATTAGATGCTGCTAAGCATACGACGATGTTCGACTTCGTCGTTGAGGGGCAGGCCGTGTTAATGTTGTTATTCTCCTATTGGTTCTTAATTACCATTACAACCAGTAATTAAGACTACACCCATATGTTCTACTAATCCATGTCTTTCCAATATCTCCTTTATTTTTATCATCTCCTATATGTCAGCATATATGTGTGTTGGAGCACACATAGCTTTAACTTGGGCTATGTTGTCAATGATGGTGAGGATGGATGCTTGATATAGGCACATGTTCGTATTTAGTGGTAGATAGTGGAATCAATATTCTGTTCGTTTGTAAGTCTGATTTGTCTCTGTACTTCATAAATAATTGTAAGTAGAAGCATTTCCCTGATTGGAACTGTTGTGCAAAATGTAGGTCTCTTCAAGGTCTTAATTTTCATTCATATTATGTAGTGCTTCAAAATCCATGCTGGGATAAGCCCTCTTAAAGTCTCCCCTGACCAAGCAACAAAGTGCATTTTTTAACTCAGAACAAAGAGCTATTATACAAACGGAAAAATATAGAGCACTCATTCCACCATTTGTTTCGTAACAATGCAGAATATTGCCATGTAGTCCGTATGTAAATATGAAAGTAAATTCGTCACATAAGACCATCATCTATGTACCACATCAATACTATGTACGGGTCCAAAATAATTCTATACATATTCTAATATGTTGTTCAAGTACGTTTAATGCAAATCTGTTATATGTAAGGTTCTATGATGTTAAACAAAGCTCTTGAAGTTATGGCTTCTATGATGTTCAACAAAGCTCTTTAATAAGTAGGAGTATTTGTTTAATTCAAACTTAGTTTCTATATCGTTGCTTGGTTTGTTAACACATTTCAAAAAAATTCCCTACTCAGTTAATTTCCACGATATATGAATTATCAAGCATAAAGTATATGCGAATATTCTTTTTTTGTTTTTCCAAGAATGAAATTGTGTATAGGGGTAACAGATTTATATCATTAATGGCAATATAAGATTTGTGTAGTACATTGTAGTTAATGCAATTTAATATTTTCATTGAGAACTATAATTGGCAACATAACATTTGGCAGGAGATAGCCGATGGCTCCTCTCTCCTCCCTCTCTCCCTCCCTTCCTCCCCTCCTCCTTGCCTCGGTAGGTCTGCCCCCCGCCCTTCCCCGGTGGCCGGTGTCCGGTCGCCATCCTCTCCGTGTGCAGCTGCTCTCTCCCTCCCCCCCTGGCTCTTCGCAAGTGGGTTTCTCCCCTCCCTCCTCTCCGCTGCCGGTGCTTGGTTCTCGTTTTTGGGCCCTGGGGTCGGATGTGGAGGATTCGCAGTCTCCTTCCCCCTTCCCCGGTGGTGCGGTG
>NC_041393.1:56590767-56594287 GCF_002162155.2 Triticum dicoccoides | reverse complement strand
GGCCTGCGCCGCCCCTCGCCTTCGTAAGTTCGCCCCCGGGGGTCGAGGCCGGCCGGTGGTGGTGTCTCCGTCGGTCGACGACTGGATCAGGATCTCGCGGCGTCGGCGTAAATCTGGTAAGTTTGCGGTCGCATCTCCTGCCCCTGGTATCTTGGGTTGTGCTCCTGATGGGGAGCTTGGAGGCTCCCCATCTCCATCTCCCTCTCCCTCTCCTTCTCCGTCTTTGGCTGTTGTGGCTTCGTCGCCGGTGGCGGCGTCGGCGGGGCCGGCGGTTGCCCCATGTACCCTAGATCCAGATCTCAGTGCGGTGGCCTCCGGCCTGCGGGCCTGCCCTCCGTGTGGGCCTGATGGGCCTATCGGGGCGGTGTTGGCTAGTGGGCCTCCCCCCTCCTTTCTTCGGTGGTCGATTTTCCCCCGCTCGTTTCTTTTGGCCCAGTTGGGCCCAACACCCGGCTAACGGCTCCCCATCCTCCTTCGGCCCATTTGGCAAGTCGGGCCCAGGGGGGCACGGCTCGCTCAGGCTATATATGGATCCCACGCGGTTCGGCGTCCCCCCTGCTAGGGTTTCCTGCTTCCGCCTCTGATTTGCGCCGCTATCGCCTTCCCATCCGTCGCGTCTTTAGATCCCCTCCACCTCCACCCCTCCTTCTTACTTTTGCTGCGGTGATCTCCATGGACAAATCTAGGGGCTCTTCCTGTGAGGCGCTTTCTGGTAGCAAGCGGCGCCGCGAGGACCCCCCCCCCCCGCCTCCGCGGTGGATCTGGAGCTAGAGGCCTCGCTTCGCTCCAAGCTGGAGTCGGAGCAGGCGGCGCGCGAGCAGGCGGCTCGTGGCCGCGACGCCTGGGCTTCGGGTCCGGAGCGGGTGCAGCGCTCGGAGAGGGATGGGGTGACTGGATCTGGTCCGCAGGGCTCTGGATCTGGTCCGCAGGGCTCTGGATCTGGTCCTTCTCCCTCTCCGGTGCTGGATCCGTGGGAGGCGGCGGCGGCCTCCGGCGGTGGGGTATCTTCGTCCTCGGCTTCCCTTCCTACTCAGGGTGCGGGGCGGGGCTCGTCTGCCCCGTCTCGGCCCCTGCCTCCCCCGCCTCCTCGCGCGTTTGGGGCTGGATCTGGTTTTCGTCCGCCGCCTCGCTCCTTCGCGGGGCCGGCGCGTCGGCCACCTGGTCCGGCCTCGGGGGCGCCCCTCCCTCCGGGCATGGGGGATGGGATCCTTCCTCCTCCTCCGGCGCATCAGCAACCCCGCCCCTCCCCTTCCTCCAACAGCAACTCTTCGGCGCTCACCTGTTTTGCCTGCCATAGACCGGGGCACTTCCAGTCTCGCTGCACCAACCCCCCATTCTGCTTGATTTGCCGTTCTAATGGTCACCTCACGGTCAACTGCATGGATAGGCAGAAGCCTCCCGCGGTCTTCCAGTTTGGTATGGGACTCCCTGGTTGCTCTTTCTTCGCCTTTGATGGTGACCTGCCTGTTCGGGAGGTGGCACCTGCGCTGTCCAATGCGGCGATTGTCTCTGTCAAGGACCAAAAGATCTCGCCCCAAACTCTTCTGGAAGGGCTCCGCATTTGGGATGTGGCTGGTTGGGACTGGCAAGTTGTGCAGCTATCGGACTTTGACTTCTCTGTGGTGTTCCCCTCCAAAGAATGCCTGCGTATGATCGCTTCCTGCACCAGTTTCACCTTGCCCCTTAACCAACTGGTGGTTTCTGTTAAAGCGGCTTCATACAATGGTACTGCGGTTGGCCCTCTCTCTCAAGTGTGGGTGTTGATCGATGATCTGCCGGCTGGCCTGCGCTTGTCTGCTTTTCTCATGTCCTTTGGGGTTCTGATTGGGAAACCCATTGAGGTGGATGAGGAGTCTCTGAACAAGGTTGGTCCTGCTAGGATGAAGGTTTGGTGCGTTGACCCTGAACGGGTGCATGGTTTCATTGATGTTTACCCATCTCCCAATGGCATCAGACTGCGGGTGCGGGTGGAGGGGGCGGCGGCGGCTTTCCAAGCTCCACCTCCCCCCCTCCGTCTGTTAATCCTTCAGATAAGCATGATAAGCATGACAAGGAAGGGGATGGTTCCTTTGGTGGCCCTAATCAGAGCTTTGGGTCTAATCTCCGCTTCACTCAATCCGAATGGGATGGACTGGCAGACTCAGAACGGGAGTTGTTTCAATCTCAAGCGCCTGATGGTGATGCCCCTCGTGATGACTCGGTGATCCCCCCTGCTGCTCAGAATGCTCCTACTACTGCCGCTGATCTGCCAAAGGCTCCGCCTTGCTCGGCCACTCCTATGTCTGGTGCTTGCTCCAATCTTCCTGCTCGCCCTCTCTCCCCCACCCGCTCGGGAATTGAAGATCTTCCTGTCTCTCCTGCTCGTGATATGATGGAATCCCAGCCCCCCTCGAAGAAGAAATCCTCAGTGCGCAAGTACTCGGCTAAGAGCCGGAACTCGTCGGGCTTGAAGCAATCAATGACGGGGATTTGTCGGCGTCTTGATCAAGATCTGGGCTCCATGTCCCGCTCAGGCCCCCATGTTGGCTCTCCTGCTGTGCGGTCGCCTGCCATCCGTTCCCCGGTGTCCACGGCCGTAAAGGTAGACGGGTGGCGCACTCTGGTGGTTCTATCCTGGAACGGGCGGAGAAGCGGGTTGCGGCGAAGGACCTGCCTCCCCCAGGTACCTCCCCATCCTCATTTGCCGCTGTTTCTCCGGTTCGGGTGGTTTTATCTTCGATGTCTGATGATCATCTTTTAAACATTATGTCGGATGTGGGTGTGGTGGTCGATTCTTCTGTTGGTTCTCCTAGTTCGCTTCTTGCAATTATTCGAGCTAATGAATTGGCTCAGGCAGCCATTGCGAAAGCCAAAGAGGCTGTTGCCTCGCGGGTCGTGGATGCTGGCTGTGCTGCGGGGGAGGCTTCGGGTGCCGGTAGTGGCCAGCCCTCTTCCTGCCCTGCCAAGAGGGGCGCTAATAAACGTTCTAAATCCTGCATGGCCCCCTGCAGGTCGAGTCTCTGTATCAAGAACCTGTCGTATAAATGAGGGCTTTATTCTAGAATATAAGGGGGTTCGGTACTAGGGGGCGCCATGACCAACTTAAAGATTTGGTTCGTTCTAACTCTATTGATTTTGTGGGGCTGGTTGAAACTTTTAAGGATTCCTTCTCCCCTAGTGAGCTCTCTGCTATCGTGGGTATGGATAGATTTCATTGGCAATTCTTACCTGCTTCGGGACACTCTGGCAGGATTTTGATTGGCTCTAATAAGGATATTTTTGATTTCGTTGCTTTTGTTCATGGGTTTTTTTGGGCTAGTGTTGTTCTGTCTCACAAATCTATGAATACCCTCTGTGAGTACATCGTTGTTTATGGGCCTGCGGACCACTCTCTGTCGAACCTTTTCCTTAATGAACTCTCGACCAAGATTGAGTCTTGTACTTTACCGATGGTTATTGGGGGAGACTTTAACTTGCTGCGTTGCCCTCTTGACAAGAATAATAATAATTTCTCTTGGTCTTTAGCCAATGCTTTTAATGA
>NC_041393.1:56559565-56590473 GCF_002162155.2 Triticum dicoccoides | reverse complement strand
TGGTCTAATCATTAGGCTAACCCTATTAGATCCGTGCTGGATCGTGTTTTCCTTGGTCCCAGGTGGGATGCCCTGTTCCCTAGGTCTTATCTTCTCGCTAAATGCATTGTCGGGTCTAATCATACCCCCTTGATTCTTGACGATGGTTCCATCTGCAATAGACCTCCGGCTAGATTTCAGTTTGATGCTTCTTGGCTGTCGGTTGACGGCTTTGTCGATATGGTCGCTGCAAAAATTTCCCACTCCCTTTCCTCCAACCTCCGCTCCTTTGGCCCTCTGGATGACTGGCATTCTTGCTCCTATTCCCTTCGCAAATTTCTTAGAGGGTGGTCGCGTAACCATGCGGCGGAGGATCGACGCTCCAAAGCCTTTCTTGAAAATCAGATCCTGGAGCTGGATCGTACTGCTGACTCTATTGGGCTCTCTGACGATGGATGGGCCGTTCGTTATAATCTGGAGGCTGCACTTTTGCAGCTGCACCATCAGGCTGAGATTTACTGGCGCCAGAGGGGCACTCTTAATTGTACACTCAAAGGGGACGCTCCTACTGCATATTTTTTTGCGATTACGAATGGTAGGCGTAGGCACTGTGACATTAACAGTTTGATGATTAATGGTCTGCGCTCCTCTGATCAGTCGGTGATTCTAGCTCATGTAGTGGATTTCTTCTCGTCTTTGTTAGGGGCTAAACCTCAATCGGGCTTGTCCATTTCCCCCCACCTTTGGAGTTCTGGTCTTAAAATTTCCCCCGAGGAGAATGCCTCCTTGATGATCCCGCTCTCTGATCAGGAAATCTGGGACGTGGTTAATTCTGCTAACCCCAATGCAGCATCTGGGCCAGATGGCTTTTCCATTCCTTTCTTTCGGAGATTTTGGCCCCAGTTGAAACAGTTGGTGTGTAGCGTTATTCAGGGTTTCTGTCTTGGGACTGTCGATATCTCTCGTCTGAATTACGCTGTAATATCCCTGATTCCGAAGGTCAAGGGTGCTGATGTTATTTCCCAATTTCGGCCTATAGCGTTGATTAACAACTTTGCCAAATTCCCTTCCTAAGGCTTTGCGAATCGGCTGTCCCCGGTTGCGCATAGAGTTATTAGCCCCTTTCAATCTGCTTTTATCAAAGGGCGATTCATTCTAGATGGCATTCTTTCCCTTCATGAGATTGTTCACGACCTTCACGCGTGGAAAGCTAAAGCGGTTTCTTAAGTTAGACTTTGAAAAAGCGTATGACTCGGTCAGTTGGCCTTTCCTCAAGCAGGTCCTTCTTGCCAAAGGGTTCGACGGTGCTTATGTCCATCGTATCATGCAGTTGGTCTCGGGTGGCCATACTGCTGTTGCTGTGAATGGCGTTATTAGTAACTTCTTTGCGAATGGCAGGGGCCTTCGCCAAGGGGATCCAGCCTCCCCGGTTCTCTTTAACTTTGTGGCCGACGCCTTCTCTTGCATGCTCTCCAAGGCGGCCCGTTGTGGGCACATTACCCCCGTGATCTCCCATCTTCTGCCGGAAGGTGTCTCCCATCTGCAATACGCTGATGATACAATCATATTGGTGGAGTTGGATAATGCCTGTATTGCCAATCTTAAATTCATCTTGCTGTGTTTCGAAGCTGTTTCAGGTCTGAAGATCAATTTCGCCAAGAGTGAGGTTCTGGTGACGGGTGTGGACGGGGCGGAAGCCTTGCGAGTTGCCAGGCTCCTTAATTGCGCTTTAGGTTCTTTCCCTTTCAAGTATTTAGGACTTCCTATCTCTCCTGGTATCCTTCATGCGAAGGACTTCGCTCCGGTGGTTGCTGAAGTAGGAAACAGGGTGCTCCCGTGGAGGGGTAGATATAATAGCAATGCAGGCAAAGTGGCTTTAATCAATTCTTGCCTGTCTTCTCTCCCTATGTTTCTTATGGGCTTCTATCTTCTCACGAATGGCGTGCATTCTGGCTTCGACAAACATAGGGGTGGCTTCTACTGGAATTCAGCTGATAACAAAAGAAAATATAGGCTGGTTAAGTGGCAACTGATGTGTAGGCCTAAAAACCTTGGGGGGTTAGGCATTATTAACACTCGGGTGATGAACACGTGTTTGCTCATCAAGTGGTGGTGGAAAATTATGACTGTGGGGGCCGGGTCGCTGTGGTTTTTGATTCTTAAGGCCAAATATTTCCCCCACTCCGATCCTATGTTTGCTCCCGCGCGGCGTGGTTCTCAGTTCTGGAAAGCTCTTGTTAAAGTTAGGCCGATTTTTTTGGAGCATGTCAAGTTTTCTGTGGTGAATGGGTCTGCTGTTCGTTTTTGGTTGGATTGGTGGTCTGGGGATGCCCCACTTGCCGTGAGCTTTCCGATTTTGTTTTCTTATTGTCCCAATCCGCAGATCTCCATCGCGGAGCTGGCTGCTAATAATTGGGATTTGGCTTTCCGTCGGGCTCTGTCTCCTGAAGAGTTAGAAGATTGGCAAAGCCTCTCTGCCCTCTTCCCCGTGCTCTCGGAGTCGGCTGACTCAGTGTTTTGGCCACTTTCGGCCTCTGGTAAATTTTATGTTAAGTCGTTGTATTCTAGTCTCATTGGTGGTACCCCCTCGGCTAGATTCTCTTGTGTCTGGAAATCAAGGGTTCCTTCGAAAATTAAGATTTTCCTCTGGCAGGCCTTTCGTGGTCGCCTCCCTACTGCTGATCAGATCAAAAAACGCAATGGGCCGGGCCCTGAATTCTGTAACCTGTGTGGGGCCTTGGAAAATTCCGACCACATCTTTTTCAACTGTGTACTTGCCAAATTAGTTTGGTCTTGCGTCAGATCTTGGCTTCGGGTTTCTTGGAATCCCTCCTCTTTTTCTGATATTAGAACTCTAGCTAAAACTTTGGTCGGGGTCACCAAGAGGGTATTTTGGGTTGGCTTGGGAGCCTTATGCTGGGCCTTATGGAATATTAGAAACAAATTTACTATTGAGCTTATCTTCCCATCTAAATCTGCTGATGTTCTATTCAAATCATGTATATTCTTGCAGCAGTGGAGATCATTGACTAAGGAGCCTGATCGGGACGCCCTGGACCTGCTCATCAACAAAATTCGGGCTTCGACTTCTCAGATATCCGGGACGAACCCTGCCATATAATTTGGTGCTGTCGTTTGCGGACATTTGGTCTTTCTCCTCCCCGGCCTGCGCGCTGTGTATGGCAGTTGCCTGTATCATGCTTGCTTAGGTTTCTCTTAAACTCCTCTGTGTGGTTATGATTTCCTGTGAACCTGTGGTATCCGTGACGCTGCCTGGTGGCTTTATCTATAAAGTCGGGCCTTGGCCTTTTCTCTAAAAAGAAGAACTATAATTGGCAACCATGCTATTATTCTGACATAGTTATATGTATAAGATTCAAGACTTTATACATATGAATAGTCTTAGCAAGTAAGAAATATATTTGGCGACTACACAGACTACCAAAATAAGGGATATTTTTGTAAGATCTTCATATAAACAAAGGACGCTTGAGCTGATAGCAACAGAACATACTAATTTCAGGTCTCATTGTACTAATGATAGTGGTTCCATCTTACTAACTCATTTGCAGAAATGTACTCACCCTTCAATCCCAATGTTTCAAATTATGTAGGTTTTATTAGATGGCAGGTCCCAGTGTAACTGTACACAACTGTGTATGTTAATAATATAGACAACAATGTAATATTTAGGACGTAGATCATGAGAATGCACGTGTTAATGACTAGTTAGTCCTAATTGCCCAAAGTGAGAAGCAAAAAATGTATGATACATTTTCATCATCTTTTGTAAAATCAAGTCCACCACGTAGACACTCATAGCATGCTCTACCATATTTTTGCGGATAATCCTAATTTTGATTTAATAATTTGACCAAATCATTGAGTAGGACTCCAGCCATAGCATAATTGACAGATCCAACAAGTGCTTCCATAATAAAGGGGGTTCTGATACATATTTGTTATGCTTGAAATGGCTTTTCTTGCAACTTTAGAACATATACTAACTCATATCTCTTTCTCAACTTTCAATTGTGATTACGATTCATTTGATAACCTTATTAGTTTGTGAGCTTGGGGGATTACATGATTCTTAAAAAGATAATACAAGAGGGAAGTTTGTAAAAGCAACTGGAAGAATTGCTTAGATACCCATGAGTGAGGCTTACTTGGGTAGTGCTGTAAATGCTCTTGTTAAACCTATTGATGGGCTATGCTTTTGGCCAAGAGTTTTTTTTGCTCAAAGTGGTGGGTTTGAGCTGCCTCAAATTTTTGCGAATATGAAAGCTCAGGTTCCGCCATAGGCGGTTGCACCTGCTCCACGGGCGGCTGCGCCTAAATGAGTTAGGCGATGATCAATAGCTGGTCCGAGAGGATGATCATCCACACTGGGACAGAGACACGGCTCAAAACTCCTGCGCGAGGCAGCAGTGGGGAATTTTCTGCAATGGGCAAAAGCCTGACGGATCAATTCCATGTGGAGGTGGAAGTCCTACAGGTCATCAATTTTTTTTCTCGGAGAAGAAACAATGACGATATCTGAGGAATAAGCATTGGCTAACTCTGTATCGATAACCCACAAGTATAGGGGATAGCAACATTTTTCGAGGGTAGAGTATTCAACCCAAATTTATTAATTCGTCACAAGGGGAGCCAAAGAATATTCTCAAGTATTAGCAGCTGAGTTGTCAATTCAACCACACCTGAAAGACTTAATATCTGCAGCAAAATATCTAGTAGCAAAGTAGTGGAGGTAACGGTAACGGTGACAAAAGTAACAGTAGCAGTTTTGTAGCAATCGTAACAGTGGCAACAGAGAAGTAACTAAACAAAGATCAATATGGGAAAAGCTCGTAGGCAATGGATCAATGATGGATAATTATGTCGGATGCAATTCATCATGCAACAGTTATAACATAGGGTGACACAGAACTAGCTCTAGTTCATCAATGTAATGTAGGCATGTATTCCGAATATAGTCATACGTGCTTATGGAAAAGAACTTGTATGACATCTTTTGTCCTGCCCTCCCGTGGCAGTGGGGTCCTTTTAATAGAGTACCGGACCAAAACATTAGCACTTAGTGAATACATTAACTCCTCAAACTACGGTCATCACCGGGAAGTGTCCCGACTATTGTCACTCCGGGGTTTGCCGGATCATAGCACGTAGTAGGTTACTATAACTTGCAAGATAGGATAAAGAACTCACATATATTCATGACAACATAATAGGTTCAGATCTGAAATCATGGCACTCAGGCCCTAGTGACAAGCATTAAGCATGGCAAAGTCATATATAGCAACATCAATCTTAGAACATAATGGATACTAGGATCAAACCCTAACAAAACTAACTTGATTACATGGTAAATCTCATCCGACCCATCATCGTCCAACAAGCCTAAGATGGGATTACTCATGCACGGTGGTGAGCATCATGAAATTCTTGATGGACGATGGTTGATGATGACGATGGCAACGGATTCCCCTCTTTGGAGCCCCGAACGGACTCCAGATCAGCCCTCCCGAGGAAGATTAGGGCTTGGCGGTGGCTCCGTATTGTAAAACGTGATGTATCCTTCTTTTTGATTTGTTTCTCCCCGAAAGTGAATATATGGAGTTGGAGTTGAGGTCGGTGGACGTCCAGGGGGCTCACGAGACAGGGGGCGCCCTGCACCCTCGTGGACAGGGTGTGGGCCCCCTTACGCCGATTCTTTCGCCAATATTTTTATTAATTCCAAAATGTATTTTTCTGGATTTTTAGGTCATTCCGAGAAGTTTTATTTCTGCACAAAAATAACACCATGGCAATTCTGCTGAAAATAGCGTTAGTCCGGGTTAGTTCCATTCAAATCATGCAAGTTAGAGTCCAAAACAAGGGCAAAAGTGTTTGGAAAATTAGATACGTTGGAGACGTATCAACTCCCCCAAGCTTAAATCTTTGCTTGTCCTCAAGCAATTCAGTTGACAAACTGAAAGTGATAAAGAAAAACTTGTACAAACTCTGTCGGATCTTGTTGTTGCAAATATGTAAAGCCAACATTCAAGTTTTCAGCAAAGATGATGAACTAACCATATTCACAATAACATTTAGGTCTCATGTTTGCTCATATCAATGACATAATCAACTAGCGAGCAATAATAATAAATCTCGGATAACAACACTTTCTCAAAACAATCATAATATTTTATAACAAGATGGTATCTCGCTAGCCCTTTCTGAGATTGCAAATCATAAATGCAGAGCACCCCTAAAGATCAAGGACTGAATAAACATTGTAATTCATGGCAAAAGAGATCCAGTCACAGTCATACTCAATGTAAATTACTAGAAATGCATGCAAATGACAGCAGTGCTCTCCAACTGGTGCTTTATAATTAGAGGATGACGACTCAACATAAAAGTAAATAGTAGGCCCTTCGCAGAGGGAAGCAGGGATTTGCATAGGTGCCAGAGCTCGAGTTTTGAAACAGAGATAAATAATATTTTGAGCGGCATACTTTCATTGTCAACATAACAACCAAGAGATCTCGATATCTTCCATGCTACATACATTATAGGCGGTTCCCAAACAGAATGGTAAAGTTTATACTCCCCCACCACAAATGAGCATCAATTCATGGCTGGCCTGAAACAATGGGTGTCGTCCAACTAACAACAATCCTGGGGGAGTTTTGTTTGCAATTATTCTGATTTGATTTGAGCATGGAACTGGGCATCCCGATTAGCGACCATTTTCTCGTGAATGATGAGCGGAGTCCACTCATCATGATAATAACCCACCTAGCATGGAAGATATTGATAACCCTAGTTGATACATGAGCTATTCGAGCATACAAAACAAAATTTCATTTGAAGGTTTAGAGTTTGGCACATACAAATTTACTTGGAACGGCAGGTAAATACCGCACATAGGAAGGTATGGTGGACTCATATGGCATAACTTTGGGGTTTATGGAAGTGGATGCACAAGCAGTATTCCCGCTTAGTACAAGTGAAGGCTAGAAAGAGACTGGGAAGCGACCAACTAGAGAGCGACAGCAGTCGTGAACATGCATTAAAATTAACAAACAATGAGTGCAAGCATGAGTAGGATATAAATCACCATGAACATAAATATCGTGGAGGCTATGTTGATTTCGTTTCAACTACATGTGTGAACATGTGCCAAGTCAAGCCACTCGAATCATTCAAAGGAGGATACCACCCTATCATACCACATCACAACCATTTTAATAGCATGTTGGCACGCAAGACAAACCATTATAAACTCCTAGCTAATTAAGTATGGCATGAGCAACTATAATCTCTAATTGTCATTGCAAACATGTTTCATTCATAATAGGCTGAATCAGGAACGATGAACTCATCATATTTACAAAAAAAAGATAGGTCAAGTTCATACCAACTTGTCTCATCTCAATCATTTCATCATATATCATCATTATTGCCTTTCACTTGCACGACCGAATGGTGTGGATAATAATAATAGTGCATGTGCATTGGACTAAGCTGGAATATGCAAACATTTAATTCAGAGGAGAAGACAAGGAAATATGGGATCTTGGTTAGATCAACAATAATTCATATGAGAGCCACTCAACATTTTCATCGTAATCTTCTCCTCTCGACCCCCAAAGAAAAGAAAAGAAATAAAACTATTTACACGGGAAAGCTCCCAACAAGAAAAAGAAGAGCGGGAAATCTTTTTGGGTTTTCTTTTAATTACTACTACAAGCATGAAAAGTAAACTAGCTAAAAGCTACAACTAATTTTTTTTGTTTTTTCTTAAGGTTTTTCAAACAAACAAGAAGAAAGCAAGAAAAGAAAATAAACTAGCATGGATAGTACAATGAAAAAGTATGAACACCGACAACTAGAATGAGTACGTGTGTGAACATGAACGTAATGTCGGTGAGAAATACGTACTCCCCTAAGCTTAGGCTTTTGACCTAAGTTGGTCTATGCCCACGGCTGGCCTGGCGGATATCCAAAGTCGTAGTCGGTGTTGTACTGAGATGCAACAACTACTGCCTGGAGAGCTGCTGCTTGGAGGCGAGCTGCCTCCATCATCCTCTCATATTCGTTCGCCTCCTCCCTGGTTATAAAATATCTCCTTTTTGCCTGAAAGTTAAAGAAAGTAGGAGCAGGGAGAGTAACATGGACAGTACGCCGTAGTCAAAGATTAGTCGGTACTAGAGGAACTGTTCATTCCTCTTAAGAAACTGATGGCGAACCATAGCACTATAATCTAGATAAGCAGGTGGCAACTCAATATCATTTCCATTTATGGGTACACCAAGATAATTAGTTACATGAGTTGCATAAATTCCACCAAACAAATATCCACTTGTACCATTAAGATGCAACCTCCATGCAACAATGGCCCCCAAGTTATATTGTTTATCACCTAATACCGCACTCTTGAGGACACTAAGATCTGGAACACACATGTGACAAACCTCATCTTTACCGTTAATGCATCTACCTATAAAGAGAGAAAAATAATGTATGGAAGGGAAATGAATGCTCCCTATGGTAGCTTGTGCGATTTCTCTAGTTTCTCCCACAGTGATACCAGCAAGAAAGTCTTTATATTCAGATTTGCGAGGTTCACTAACATTGCCCCACTGTGGGATTTTACAAGCAGTATTAAAATCTTCAAGGTCCATGGTATATGATTTATCATAGAGATCAAATAAAACAGTGTGAGTATTGCGCGTGGATGAAAATTTAAACCTCCTCACAAAGGAATCAGTGAGGTAGTAGTATTGTCGGCACTTATCTGACACGAAATCCTCAAGATCAGCATTACATACATACGCATCAAATTCATCCTTGAAGCCTGCTTGGACCATAAACTCTTCTGACGGCCATTCACAAGGCCGGACTTGAGCTTCCCTTGGTGGTTCATCATCCGGCTCACGTATCGCGAGCCTTGGTTCTTGCTTCCTTGAGGAACCACCTTGGTACATTTTCCTAAACATTTTTCTTCTTCTGAAAAATTTCTGAAATTTTAGTGACTCAAAATAAAAGTGAACTAAACTCAACAAGATTGATAGCAACTACTCCTACAAGTGCCTAGAGGCTATATCATGCATTAAAACTACTTTAGACCATATAAATTTGACATGCAAGCTCAAGAACAGGGTCACCTTAGCAGCAAAAATTTGCAATAAATAAAGCACTAGAACAAAACTAATTGAACCATTGGAGCACATACCGAAGAACAATCCCCCCAAGAAGTTTTGTGATTGAGCTTTGAGCAAGGAGATCGAAAATGGCAGCAAAATGAGCTAGATCACGGGTTTGAGCTATGGGAAGATTTTTCTGGAGGAAGACGAAGTGTGTGGGTGCTGGAATAAGTGGAGGGGGGCCACGTGGGGTCCACGAGGCAGGGGGCGCGCCCCAGGGGGGTGGGCACGCCCTGTGCCCTCGTGGCCAAATGGTGGGTCCCCCTGGTGTGTTCCGAGTGCCAGAAATTCTTAAATATTCTACAAAAAATCATACTTCGTTTTCAGGATATTTGGAGAACTTTTATTTTTGGGGTATTTTTTATTGCAAGGATAATTTAGAAAACAGACAGAAAATAATATTTTTTCTTAATTTAATCTAAATAACAGAAAGTAAAAGGAGGGTATAGAGAGTTCTGCTTTCTAGCTTCATCCATCTCATGCTAATCAAAAGGAATCCACTAACAAGGTTGATCAAGTCTTGTTAACAAACTTCTTCCGAATAACATGAAACCGTAGAATTTTCGAATAACACTAGGTTACCTCAACGGGGATATGCATGTCCCCAACAATAAGAATATCATATCTCTTTTTGACAGTAGGAAAAGGAAATTCAAAAGCTCCAATAATAATCATTGAAAGTTTTCCAATAAAATTTATACTATGAACTTGAGGTTGTTTCCTTGGAAAGTGTACCGTATGCTCATTACCATTAACATCAAAAGTGACATTGCCTTTGTTGCAATCAATAACAGCCCCTGCAGTATTCAAAAAGGGTCTACCAAGGATGATCGACATACTCTCGTCCTCGGGAATATCAAGAATAACAAAGTCCATTAAAATAGTAACATTTGCAACCACAACAGGCACATCCTCACAAATACCAACGGGTATAGCAGTTGATTTATCGGCCATTTGCAATGAGATTTTAGTTGGTGTCAACTTATTCAAATCAAGTATATGGTATAAAGAGAGAGGCATAACACTAACACCGGCTCCAAGATCACATAAAGCAGTTTTAACATAGTTTCTTTTAATGGAGCATGGTATAGTTGGTACTCCTAGATCTCCTAGTTTCCTTGGTATTATACCCTTAAAGGTATAATTAGCAAGCATGGTGGAAATTTCAGCTTTTGGTATCTTTCTTTATTTGTAACAATATCTTTCATGTACTTGGCATAAGGATTCGTTTTAAGAATATCAGTCAAACGCATACGCAAAAAGATAGGTCTAATCATTTCAGCAAAGCGCTCAAAATTCTCACCATCCTTTTTCTTGGATGGCTTAGGAGGAAAAGGCATGGGTTTTTGAACCCATGGTTCTCTTTCTTTACCGTGCTTCCTAAAGGAAATATTCCATAGAGATGTGAACTAGATTATTGACTCTAGTAATCCCTTCGGGTGTTGGTCACATGACGATGTGAACTATGGGTGTTAATCACATACAGATGTGGATATTGGTGTTAAATCACATGGTGATGTGAACTAGATTATTGACTCTAGTGCAAGTGGGAGACTGAAGGAAATATGCCCTAGAGGCAATAATAAAGTTGTTATTTATATTTCCTTATATCATGATAAATGTTTATTATTCATGCTAGAATTGTATTAACTGGAAACTTAGTACATGTGTGAATACATAGACAAACAAAATGTCACTAGTATGCCTCTACTTGACTAGCTCATTGAATCAAAGATGGTTAAGTTTCCTAGCCATAGACATGAGTTGTCATTTGATTAACGGGATCACATCATTAGAGAATGATGTGATTGATTTGACCCATTCTGTTAGCTTAACACTTGATCATTTAGTATGTTGCTATTGCTTTCTTCATGACTTATACATGTTCCTATGACTATGAGATTATGCAACTCCCGAATACCGGAGGAACACTTTGTGTGCTACCAAACGTCACAACATAACTGGGTGATTATAAAGGTGCTCTACAGGTGTCTCTGATGGTACTGGTTGAGTTGGCATAGATCAAGATTGGGATTTGTCACTCCAATTGTCGGAGAGGTATCTCTGGGCCCTCTCGGTAATGCACATCACTATAAGCCTTGCAAGCAATGCAACTAATGAGTTAGTTACAGGATGATGCATTACGGAACTAGTAAAGAGACTTGCCGGTAACGAGATTGAACTAGGTATTGAGATACCGATGATCGAATCTCGGGAAAGTAACATACCGATGACAAAGGGAACAACGTATGTTGTTATTCGGTTTGACCGTTAAAGATGTTCGTAGAATATGTAGGAGCCAATATGAGCATCTAGGTTCCGCTATTTGTTATTGACCGGAGACGTGTCTTGGTCATGTCTACATAGTTCTCGAACCTTTAGGGTCCGCACGCTTAAAGTTCAGTGACGATCGGTAATATGAGTTTATGTGTTTTGATGTACCGAAGGTAGTTCGGAGTCCTGGATAAGATCGGGGACATGACGAGGAGTCTCGAAATGGTCGAGACATAAAGATCGATATATTGTACGACTATATTCGGACATTGAAAAGGTTCCGAATGATTCGGGTATTTATCGGAGTACCGGAGAGTTACCGGAATTCGTCGGGGAGTGTACGGGCCTTATTGGGCCTTAGTGGAATAGAGGAGGAGGAATCCTAGGAGGGGGCTCCCCCAAAGCCCAATCCGAATAGGGTGAGGGGGCCGGCCCCCCTTTCCTTCTTCTCTCCCTCCTCTTTCCTACCTCTCCTACTCCAACTTGGAAGGGGGGGAATCCTACTCCCGGTGGGAGTAGGACTCCCCTATGGCGCTCCCAAGAGAGGGCCGGCCCTCCCCCTCCTCCACTCCTTTATATAAGGGGAGGGGGTACCCCATGGACACACAAGTTGATCATTGATCTTTTAGCCGTGTGCGGTGCCCCCCTCCACCATAATCCACCTCGGTCATATCGTAGCAGTGCTTAGGCGAAGCCCTGCGTCGGTAGCTTCATCAACACCGTCATCACACCGTTGTGCTGACAGAACTCTCCCTCGAAGCTCTACTGGATCGTGAGTTCGTGGGACGTCACCGGGCTGAACGTGTGCAGATCGCGGAGGTGCCGTACGTTCGGTACTAGGATCAGTCAATCGTGAAGACGTACGAGTACATCAACCGTGTTGTCATAACGCTTCCACTTACAGTCTATGAGGGTACGTGGACGACACTCTCCCCTCTCGTTGCTATGCATCACCATGATCTTGCATGTGCGTAGGAAAGTTTTTGAAATTACTAGGTTCCCCAACAGTGGCATCCGAGCCAGGTTTATGCGTAGATGTTATATGCATGAGTAGAACACAAGTGAGTTGTGGGCGATACTAGTCATACTGCTTACCAGCATGTCATACTTTGATTCGGCGGTATTGTTGGATGAAGCGGCCCGGACCGACATTACACGTACGCTTATGCTATACTGGTTCTACCGACGTGCTTTGCACACAGGTGGCTGGCGGGTGTCAGTTTCTCCAACTTTACTTGAATCGAGTGTGGCTACGCCCGGTCTTTGTTGAAGGTTAAAACAACACATACTTGACGAAAAATCGTTGTGGTTTTGATGCATAGGTAAGAACAGTTCTTGCTAAGCCTGTAGCAGCCACGTAAAACTTGCAACAACAAAGTAGAGGACGTCCAACTTATTTTTGAAGGGCATGTTGTGATGTGATATGTCAAGACGTGATGAGATATAAGTTGTTGTATGAGATGATCATGTTTTGTTGAAGTTATCGACAACTGGCAGAAGCCTTGTGGTTGTCTCTTTATTGCATAAGATGCAAGCGCCAAATAATTGCTTTACTTTATCGCTATGCGATAGCAATAGTTGCGAGAGCAATAGTTGGCAAGACGACCATGTGACGAAACATTGATAGAGATCAAGATGATGGAGATCATGGTGTGATGCCGGTGACGATGGAGATCATGACGATGCTTTGGAGATGGAGATCAAAGGCACAAGATGATGATGGCCATATCATGTCACATATTTTGATTGCATGTGATGTTTATCATTTATACATCTTATTTTGCTTAGTTCGGCAGTAGCTTTATAAGATGATCCCTTAATAAAATTTCAAGGTATAAGTGTTCTCCCTGAGTATGCACCGTTGCGACAGTTCTTCGTGCTGAGACACCACATGATGATCGGGTGTGATAGGCTCTACGTTCACATACAACGGGTGCAAGCCAGTTTTGCACACACAGAATACTCGGGTTAAACTTGACGAGCCTTGCATATGCAGATATGGCCTCGGAACATTGGAGACCAAAAGGTCGAGCGTGAATCATATAGTAGATATGATCAACATAGTGATGTTCACCATTGAAAACTACTCCATCTCACGTGATGATCGGAAATGGTTTAGTTGATTTGGATCATGTGATCACTTAGATGATTAGAGGGATGTCTATCTAAGTGGGAGTTCTTAAGTAATATGATTAATTGAACTTTAATTTATCATGAACTTAGTCCTGATAGTATTTTGCAAATTATGTTGTAGATTAATAGCTCGCCTATGTTTTTATATGTGTTCCTAGAGAAAACTAAGTTGAAATATGATAGCAGCAATGATGCAGACTGGGTCCGTGATCTGAGGTTTATCCTCATTGCTGCACAGAAGAATTATGTCCTTGATGCACTGCTAGGTGACTGACCTATTGGAGGAGCACATGCAAACGTTATGAATGTCTGGCTAGCTCAATATGATGACTACTTGATAGTTTAGTGCACCATGCTTTACGTCTTAGAACCGGGACTTCAAAAACGTTTTTGAAACGTCACGGAGCATATGAGATGTTCCACGAGCTGAAATTAGTATTTTAGACTCATGTCCATGTTAAGAGGTATGAGACTTCTGACAAGTACTTTGCCTAAAAGATGGAGGAGAATTGCTCAAATGGTGAGCATGTGCTCAGATTGTCTGGGTACTACAATCGCTTGAATAAAGTGGGAGTTAATCTTGCAGATAAAATAGTGATTGACAGAGTTCTCTAGTCACCATCACCAAGTTACTGGAACTTCGTGATGAACTATAGTATACAAGGGATGACGAAAACGGTTCCCGAGCTCTTCGTGATGTTGAAATCGACGAAGGTAGAAATCAAGAAAGAGCATCAAGTGTTGATGATTGACAAGAACACTAGTTTCAAGAAAAGGGCAAAGGGAAAGAAAGGGAACTCCAAATTTAATGACAAGCAAGTTGTCACTCCCGTGAAGAAGCCCAAAGCTGGACCAAAGCCTAAAACTGAGTATTTGTACTGCAAAGGAAATGGTCACTGGAAGCAGAAATGCCCTGAATATTTGGTGGATAAGAAGGATGGCAAAGTGAACAAGGGTATATTTGATATACAAGTTATTGATGTGTACCTTACTAGTGTTTATAGTAGCCCCTGGGTATTTGATACTTGTTAGGTTGCCAAGATTAGTAACTCGAAACAGGTGTTACAGTATAAACAGAGACTAGTTGAGGGTGAAGTGACGATGTGTGTTGGAAGTGGTTCCAAGATTGACATGATCATCATCGCAAACTCCCTATACTTTCAAGATTAGTGTTGAACCTAAATGTGGCACCCCGGCTCAGAGAAACCGGAACGCCCCGTATTCCAGCCCAGAGATTGAGGAGAAGTCTTCTGGAATACGACACTGCTTAGCATAGAACAAACCATCTTTTTATTATTACACGAATATGAGTACAAGGTCTCCAATATTACAATGAATAACATCGGTACGGCGGCACTACGCCATCCCCAGTTGCTTTATGCAAGCATCAGAACAACACGATGCAGTAGAAGAACTCTAGCAGCGGAACAACGATGAAGGTGGTGAACTCCACTCCGTAGGGACTCTGGCAGGAACACTTATCCTAGCTCGCATGAATGGAAACAACGACAAGCAAGCAATCAAATCCGGCATGACCTGCAAACTGGCATGACACGCTAGGTCAGTACATTGAATGTACTTGCAAGATCACAACAAACCAGAAGCATTCAAGACAGACAACAACATGGCAATTATAGGTTAAACAGGAATTATCATGAGATCATCAGAACAATATAACATGAACATGATACAACGACCACAACATAAACATATTAATCTGATAATACTAGCATGCAACATGATGACACTACATGCACCACTTATACTGCTCGGGTTACCTCGTAACCAACACATGCATCACTTACCAACCTCGAACCATCACATGATCATCTCAGCATCAAATCAAGCTTGGTATGAAAAATACCGTAGCGATCAGTAAATGACCACAAGGAGCTTGATCTTTACCCACGACTCTCGCACAACATCACGATTATACAACAACTCGGTATCCTCGATACCACTATGATCCTTACGGCGATCACAACCACGACCAACACTTGGTTCTAAACTGTGATCCTTACGGTGATCACAACCCGACCTACACTTGGCTCGTGACCCTTACGGCGATCACAACCCGACCAATACATGGCCCGCGATCCTTACGACGATCACAACCCGACCACTAAATGGCCCATGATCCTTACGTCGATCACAACCCGACCACTAAATGGCTCGTGATCCTTACAGCGATTACAACCAGCTTATCTCATTGTTATTAAGCACATTATTCTTATTACTGTTGACTCATGGTGTGACCTACTTTTGACCTGGGCCCTTATCCGCGGGTGCGGCTATCGATAGATTTAATATACACTCTGCAGAGGTTAGTACATTGTACCCACACTACGGAACCCATGGCCCCGCACTCCCATTCGGGTGGACCAACGGCGTTCCGACAAAACCGTCCTACTTCCATGACACTCTCCCGACCACTCTGACTCACTCCCCTCTGGGCCAAGTCATGGGTGGCCCCATGTCTACCTCCAGACACCTCAAGTACCACCGTCGTGGCCCAAAACAATAAACCGTCCCAAACGAGGACATGTGCACATAACAACAACAACGGGCACACAAGGCTTATGTCCGCCTACCTTATCAGGGTAGCGCGCGCCCATAACCTTCCCTCGTTGGAGGCACCGACGATTGGCATGAAAATAGACCCAGTTAGGACCGTCCCATATCGGTAAGCGTGGTTGCACTGGTCAGTATCGTTTCAGCGGCACCATGACTCAGCCAACAGTTGTTCAAGTTCAATTTAATCCGTTTAATTTGAATGCAAATATGCTAAGCCATGATAAAATACATGAACATGATATCAACATAATCACGAGGGTATCACATAATTATCCACCATATCAACAATAAATCATATCCACTGAGCATGGCATACTGACTAGCATGACCATCACCAACATCAACATGTACTACTAGCAAGGATAAACATATGAAAGGAAATACTAGCAGGTAGAACATGATAACAGAGTACAAGACAACATAGCACAAAAGTGAACATGCAAATCTAAACATCACCGGAACAACTATAACCATCTTTTCAACAAGCAAACTTTTAATAAAGATTCAAGTTGAAAAACATAACTACTGCATGACTATCATGAAAGTGGGTATTGTGGCTTGCCTGGGGATGAAGAAGGCACCGGGGAGAAGTGCGGTGAAGCCGCGGAAAGATTTGCCGGAAACAGTTCTCTCTCGGAGGGGCTGTTTACACGCAAGGGCAAAAAGGTCATTTTAACAGCGTCAAACCATAGAGAGAATGAAACCAACAGAACGGGCTCAACGAAACGAAGAAGTGGGCGTTGGTTTCACCTTATTTGGAGTTACGGTTAAGAAGATATAAGGGTTTTACTACCAGGAACCTATCTGTAAACATTTATTTTATAGACTGGGCCAAAACAGAAAAACGGAAAGAGTATTCTAGGAATTACGCTTCCACTTATCCAGCATGGCAGTAGCGGGGCCGGCTCCTATGTGGCTGATAGGTGGGCCCCACCCTATCCACTCCCTCTCTCTCCTCTCTTCTCTTCTTCCTCTCTCCTTCTCCTAACGCCGCACGCAGAGCAGAGGAGAGGCCGTCGGCGCTGACGCTCGCTCCAGCCACTCGGGCCACCTCTGGTGGAGCTTGGACCGCTTGAGTGCTTAGGACGGCGAGGCGCACCCGTCCGAGCACCACATGAACGTTGGGGAGACTCGTGCAGGGTGGGACTATGGCCTCGGCGGACGGGGCTCTCCGGGCTCTGGCGAACTCGTGGCCAGAGGCCACTAGAGAAGGAATGGGGGCATTGGGGTGGATCTAGGGGACTTGGGGAGGCTACTAGTGATGGCAGAACGAAGTGGAAGGGCTGGGTTTAACCGAATCGAGGAGGGGCAGAGGCGGCGGCCATGGTGACCATGGGAGGCTCGGGAGCTCCTAGAGCTCGGGGAAGAGCATGGGCGGGGCTAGTGGAGGTTCAGAAGGCCTGAGGTGAGCTCGGGAGGGCTCGGGGAGGGCTTATATAGCCGCGGGATGAGGGAGCCGAGCTGGCATCGCCGCGGACGCGTGCTCGCGTGCATGAGCTCGGAGGTAGGCGACGAGGGCGGAGCAGGGGGAGTCTCACGGGGCAGAGACGACCAAGGGAGGGGCAGGGAGGAAGCTGACGGCGATGGGCAGCGCCAAATCTCAACTATACGTACGTGTTCACGTGGCGGCGAGCGTCGATGAGCAAGCGAACGCAGGGGGAGATGGGTCCAGGGGAATGGCCACGACGAGAGGAAGATAATGGACATCTTCACAAGCGCGAAGCCGACAAGAGGGTGAGGGGGTCTAGCACAAACAACCACTGCACGCGTTCATGGCATGCCAAAACGGTGGTCACCACCAGTGCTGGCATGTGTGGCAGGAAAACAACTGGCAATTGATGTCTAGTGGTAAGTCCTTCGAAGGGTGGTTTCAACTAAGGTGGTAACTTGGTTAAACAGTCTTTGGTTAAATAGTTAGTGAGCCCTGAAGTTTACTGCAGTAAACTTTATCAGCTCAATGTGGTCAACAGGGATATGCTATGGGCCAAATAAGTTGTCTGCGTGTTTAGTCTAGGAAGGACTACAGTCCTGGGGAGTTTGAGGGTAAATGGATCAAGATTTAATATAGTTGCTTAACAACCACATAATCTGGTCAGAAATGAAGATCATGATGATGCACTCACATGGTTCATTGGATTGAGCTGAGTTTGAGCAAGGCAGGGTTATTTGATCATATGAAGATGATGAGAAATGTTTCATACCATTTGGATAAACCAAAATGGTACTTCCTTCACAAGCATCTCCTTTGGACATAAACTTGCAAAACTTCTAGAGGGATAATGGCTTAATGGAATATTCCCAAAATGGGTGGACATATGTTTTATGAGTATAAGAATAATCTGGTAACTTATCAGGATTTTTGAAGCAATAGAAAATACGCTTGCTTCACAACCTGAAAATATTGCCAGAATCAAAGATTTTCTCCTGTGCTCACATAGATGATTGGATGGGGCTACAAATGGGTGGAAGGGGTTAATATGAGCACATTAAGGAGTGTGCAAAAGTTCAACTCATTTGGGTATCCCTAGCTAGTACTTCCTTCACAATGGCTTCTGTTTGACATAAACTTTGAAAATTCACTGAGGAAGATTTGCTAGGCAAATAAAGTTGAACTTGTGATGAGGCAATTATTTGGACATATAAGCATGCCCAAGGAGTTGGGGAGAAATCATGAAAAGATAGGTGGTACTTCCTTCACAGAAAACTACACTGGATAGAAATGAAGAATAATCATTGGGGAATTATTTTTTAACATGGAAATGAAAAGTTTTGCCATATTTGATCAAGATGTGACTCAAACAATTTATGAGAATTATTTGGGAATTTTTGGAGTGATGGAAATATAGGTTGCTTCACAACCTAGGGCAATTTGAGTTATTTCTTTAATAGAAAAGGAACATTCTCAATAAAAAGAATATTGGGATTTGGGCTAGGATGGAAATGACAGGGTCTAGGGAAAGATTTGGGAATGACAAGCCACTCTGGAAACAAAGAAGAGGGCATCTTCTTCAGTTTCCAGACCACAAAGCCACGAAAAAGAAAAACTCACGCAAAAACCTCGGAAAAACAAAAGAAAAAGAAAGGGCCAAAAATCAGGCTGTCACAAACCTTACCCCCTTAAAGAAATCTCGTCCTCGAGATTTGGTTGCTCGGGGAACTAGTATGAATATTCTGACTTAAGGAAATCGTTTCCAACTCGGGTATCCTTTTTTCCTTTATTGTTGTTACCACTAAATTTTTATCTGACTGGCCCTGGGGTGGTTTGATTCACTGTATCCATATTCTGACAGATCTTACCTTGCTTGTTCATGCTTATATAGGCTCAAATTTCTTTTTAGATCTGCTGACTAGCTGAGTGTGATTTGATTATCACGACTGAAATATATGTCGGTCTCACAAATCCAAAAGTGATTTCCGCTGGGTGTGCCTTGGCACTGACAACCTTTCATGTAATGATTATCTGAATTTTCTGATGAAAACTCAAGCTCTGACTCATTGCATTGGGTTTCTCCACTAAATGCAGGTCATTTGGGTTCCAAATAGTGAGTTAAAACATAATCGTCTCCTGACAGATTCTGACTCATCGCAGAAGTTTCTGAATCATCTTAACCGGTTCCATTGTTGTGAGTATCGGATCCGTACCAAATATTTGATTGTCTCCTGTCGCGGCCAGCATAAAGGGTTTGGCCTGTATGATTATATCTGCAGACTTGACTTGTTCACGACAGGCTATCTATGATGATCCATATAAGTGAGGACTCAAGCTTCCAGACTGTTATTCCTCATGTCGATTACTCATGTTGTAGGCATATCCATGTGGATCAATAATGACTTAAACTGTCCGGGGGATCTGCACCATGGGGGTC
This sequence comes from Triticum dicoccoides, assembly GCF_002162155.2. Lineage (NCBI taxonomy): Eukaryota > Viridiplantae > Streptophyta > Magnoliopsida > Poales > Poaceae > Triticum > Triticum dicoccoides. The sequence continues at coordinate 56,570,450 of NC_041393.1, read as the reverse complement.
GTGTACAATTTTTATACCTGCATCACTGGTCTTGCTCCTTCATTATAGTGTTCTTGGTCTGGATCTTTGGCTGAAAGAGCTGGGCCATATTGCTTCTTCGTATGACCATAGGTACTGTCGGTGCAATTTTTTAGCAATTGTAGTTTATCCTCATTTTTCTGATAAGGTAACCCATTAAATGTCAGATTCAACACCTCTCAAGTTTTGATCGTTGGGAAATGATCATCTGAAACCCTTGCAAGAAATCGGCAAATAAATCAGTAGCCACCAGAACGGTCTTTACAACTCAGATCTGGGACATTACTGAAAGAACTCAACCACAGCTTAGGACGGCCGAAAAGCAGATCAGAGCATGAGACCAGGTCGATAAGAAGAAGGTGGCAGCTCCCTAAAATAGCCAAAAAGCAGCTATAGGGCTACTGTCACAAAATAAACTCAACAGTTGTACGAGACGGTCGAAAAGCAGCTCAGACTCGTGACAGTTGTTGAAGAGAGAAACAAAAATTGGCATCCACCCCGAATAGCTAGAAACAGCTCAGATCACAGGCGTGGTGCCGTCATTGGAGAAAAAGGGGACAAGGGCTCATTAGGATCATTTTCCAGGTTCACGGGTACTTGTATTGAGCTCATTGATGTTGTCAATCCTCATAATCCTTTGTCATACTGCAGTGTATACTGGCTTTCTTCTCTTAATCATCCTCACGTGGTTATCAGATCCTCATCCGAGTGACTTGTAAGATCTAGGTGGTATGTTCACTGCATATATATGAGAATCTGATTCTGAGACAGACGTGTATTCTGACTGATTCTTGATTCTGACCAAAATGTTGCGGATCTGATTCTTGGGATCCACTGCCATATGCTGTCAATTCACAATGTACTACCTTGTACCAATGTCTTACTGAGGAAGATAGGCTGGCTTGAGCTTGAAACTTTCATCGTGCTTCAGAAGCTTACCCCCTTAAAGACTTTGCTGGGGAAAGACTCAGTACCTTATGCTGGAAGCTTTTGCGGTTGCTTACTGAAGAAGACAGGGTACCTTGCACGTGAAATCATCCACGTATCATACTGAGGAAGATAGATGAATCTTGCCTTGGAAGCCTCTTGGGTATCTTGCGAGGGAAGATTGGGCTGCTTTCACCAGAAGCTTCTTATTGTGATATGCGGACCGATTTCCACACATATATACCATCTTAATAATTCTGATGTTGATTTCTTGTATGAAACAGGGTTTTGCAGGACTATTCTCCTTTCTGAGTACATGCCATATTTTTGTTTGCTTCCAGGTACATCGAGTTCCAAAATCACCCTCAACGAAATATTAAACTTGTATCTGAGCCATACCTTTGATAATCTTCTCCCAACCTTGCACACAATTTATCTTCTTGCTGATTTAATCATTTTGTTGTGATGAGTGCACGCTAATGCCAACTTGATACTGACGGTCCATCCAGGATTTCTTTTGCATCCAGACAAGATATTCCAAATTTCACTGCAGTCAGCTGATAATTCCATTCTGTTTAGCTGAGTTTCCAAATATATGCATTTCTTGCTGACTCTTCGGGTCCGGTGTCGGCTAACGAGCAACTTTAACAGGGGAAAAATTTGTAACACTGAAGGCCCAAAGAAAGGAACAACAGAAACGACTAAAACAAAAGCACACAAGCATACCACTAATATAATAAATCAAGCAATCATCACATATTACTGCTAGTCACACAATATGCATGCCTACTTAAGCACACCAATTTCGCGGAATCTCCGGTACTACGATCTAGCATGCTGTGACGATGTGCACGAGGACAAATAAATGTGTGGAAGAATTGGTGTAAGCATTGCTACACCAAGTGCTAGCTTAGCCAGGTAGCAACCTGAACTAGCTTAGAGGCGAAGACGTACTTGGTAATCATGCAGTGGGACACGAAGGTCACACCCGCATTATTAGCAAGCGGATGGAAAAAGATCCTTACTCGTCCAAGAAATAGGATACCGGGGAAAAGCTGAGGCTGCTGACATTGCCCTTTCTTGATAACTAAGATCATTAAGGGTTTCCAACATGACAAAATAAAAGAACGATCCGGGATATACACATGTCCATCACCAAAATGATAGACAGGACCGAAAGAAAGACATCGGCGTGATACTTGAGCACCATTTTTGCAAACAGTGTCGGGATCACTTAGCATCAATCTGCTGGGACAGAAATGACACCAAACACCGAAGGAAAAGAACTGGAGGAATGCAAAGGTTGAGTTGTAGTGGATCCGAACCGATGCCAGCTACACTCACTAGATAAACCGTTACTACAAATACTAAGGCTATATGCATGCTATGCAACACACAAATGCATCAACCAAATGCAATCATCAAGCCCGTCTCCATACTACCGATTTCTAACGTTCGCGCGGTCTAGGGCGTCCTACAACTAGACCTGCTATGATACCAAGCCTGTGGCACCCCGGCTCAGAGAAACCGGGACGCCCCGTATTCCAGCCCAAAGATCGAGGAGAAGTCTTTTGGAATAAAGCACTGCTTAGCATAGAACAAACCAGCTTTCTATTATTACACGAATATGAGTACAAGGTCTCTGATATTACAATGAATAACATCGGTACGGCGGCACTACGCCATCCTTAGTTGCTCTATGCAAGCAGCAGAACAACACGATGCAGCGGAAGAACTCTAGCAGTGGAACGACGACGAAGGTGGTGAACTCCACTCCGCAGGGACTCTGGCTGGAACACTTATCCTAGCTCGCACGAACGGAAACCACGACAAGCAAACAATCAAATCTGGCATGACCTGCAAACTGGCATGACACGCCAGGTCAGTACATTGAATGTACTTGCAATCTCACAACAAACCAGAAGCATTGAAGACAGACAACAGCATGGCAATTACAGGTTAAACATGAATTATCATGAGATCATCAGAACAATATAACATGAACATGATACAACCACCACAACATCAACATATTAATCTGACAATACTAGCATGCAACATGATCACACTACATGCACCACTTATTCTGCTTGGGTTACCTCGTAACCAACACATGCATCACTTACCAACCTCGAACCATCACACGATCATCTCAGGATCAAATCAAGCTTGGTATGAACAATACCATAGCGATCAGTAAATGACCACAAGGAGCTTGATCTTTACCCACGACTCTCGCACAACATCACGAATATACAACAACTCGGTATCCTCGATACCACCATGATCCTTACGTCGATCACAACCACGACCAACACTTGGTCCCAAACCGTGATCCTTACGGCGATCACAACCCAACCAACACTTGGCCCGTGACCCTTACGGCGATCACAACCTGACCAATACATGGCCCCTGATCCTTACGGCGATCATAACCCAACCACTAAATGGCCCGTGATCCTTACGGCGATCACAACCCGACCACTAAATGGCCCGTGATCCTTACGGCGATCACAACCAACTTATCTCATTGTTATTTAGCACATTATTCTTATTACTATTGACTCATGGTGTGACCTACTTTCAACCTGGGCCCTTATCCGCGGGCGCGGCTATCGATAGATTTAATATACACTCTGCAGAGGTTAGTACACTGTACCCACACTACGGAACCCATGGCCTCGCACTCCCATTCAGGTGGACCAACGGTGTTCCGACAAAACCGTCCTACTGCCATGACAGTCTCCCGGCAACTCCGACTCACTCCCCTCTGGGCCAAGTCATGGGTGGCCTCGTGTCTACCTCCAGACACCTCAACGACCACCGTCGTGGCCCAAAACAATAAACCGTCCCAAACAGGGACATGTGCGCATAACAACAACAACGGTCACACAAGGCTTATGTCCGCCTACCTGATCAGGGTAGCGCGAGCCCATAACCTTCCCTCGTTGGAGGCTTCGGCGAGAGGCATGGCAATAGACCCAGTTAGGACCATCCCATACCGGTAAGCGTGGTTGCACTAGTCAGTATCGTTTCAGCAGCACCATGACTCAGCCAACAGTTGTTCAAGTTCAATTTAATCCGGTTAACTTGAATGCAAATATGCTAAGCCATGATAAAATACATGAACATGATATCAACATAATCATGAGGGTATCACATAACTATCCACCATATCAACAATAAATCATATCCACTGAGCATGGCATACTAACTAGCATGACCATCATCAACATCAACATGTACTACTAGCAAGCATAAACATATGAAAGGAAATACTAGCAGGTAGAACATGATAACAAAGTACAAGACAACTTAGCACAAAAGTGAACATGCAAATCTAAACATCACCGAAACAATGATAACAATCTTTTCAACAAGCAAACTTTTAATAAAGATTCAAGTTGAAAACCATGTCTACTGCATGACTATCATACAAGTGGGTATTGTGGCTTTCCTGGGGATGAAGAAGGCATCGGGGAGAAGTGCGGTGAAGCCGCGGAAAGATTTGCCGGAAACAGTTCTCTCTTGGAGGGGCTGTTTACGCGCAAGGGCAAAAAGGCCATTTTAGCAACGTCAAACCACAGAGAAAATGAAACCAACAGAACGGGCTCGACGAAACGAAGAAGTGGGCGTTGGTTTCACCTTATTTGGGGTTACGGTTAAAAAGATATAAGGGTTTTACTGCCAGGGACCTATCTGTAAAAATTTATTTTACAGACTGGGCTAAAACAGAAAAATGGAAAGCGTATTCCAGGAATTACGCTTCCACTTATCCAGCGTGGCAGTGGCGGGGCCGGCTCCTGTGTGGTTGGCAGGTGGGTCCCACCTTACCCACTCCCTCTCTCTCCTCTCTTCTCTTCTTCCTCTCTCCTTCTCCCGTCGCCGCACGCAGAGCGGAGGAGAGGCCGCTAGCGCCGGCGCTCGCTCCGGCCACATGGGCCACCTCCCATAGAGCTTGGACCGCCGGAGTGCTCAGGACGGTGAGGCGCACCCGTCCCACCACCACACGAACATCGGGGAGACTCGGGTAGGGCGGGACTATGGCCGCGGCGGACGGGGCTCTCCGGGCTCCAGCGAACTCATGGCCATAGGCCACCGGAGAAGGAATGGGGGCACTGGGGTGGATCTAGGGGACTTGGGGAGGCTACTAGTGATGGCAGAACAGAGTGGAAGGGCTGGGTTTGACCGAATCGAGGAGGGGCAGAGGCGACGGCCATGGCAACCATGGGGGGCTCGTGAGCTCCTGGAGCTCGGGGGAGAGCATGGGCGAGGCTAGTGGAGGTTCAGAAGGCCAGAGGTGAGCTCGGGAGGGCTCGGGGAGGGCTTATATAGCCGCGGGACAAGGGGGCCGAGCTGGCGTCGCCACGCCCGCGTGTCCGGCGCCGCGGACGCGTGCTCGCGTGCATGAGCTCGGAGGCAGGAGACGAGGGAGGATCAGGGGGAGTCTGACGGGGAAGAGACGGCCAAGGGAGGGGCAGGGAGGAAGACAACGGCGATGGGCAGCGCCAAATCTCCACTGTACGCACGTGTTCACGCGGCGGCGAGCATCGGTGAGCAAGCGGACGGAGGGGGGAGGGGTCCAGGGGAACGACGACGACAAGAGGAAGACAATGGACATCTTCACAAGCGCGAAGCTGCCGAGAGGGGGAGGGGGTCCAGCACAAACAGCCACTGGACGTGTTCATGGCATGCCAAAACGATGGTCACCACCAGCGCTGGCATGTGTGGGAGGCAAACAACTGGCAATTGATGTCTAGTGGTAAGTCCTTCGAAGGGTGGTTTCAACGGAGGTGGTACTTTGGTTAAACTGTCTTTAGTTAAATAGTTAGTGAGCCCTAAAGTTTACTGCAGTAAACTTTATCAGCTCAATGTGGTAAACAGGGATATGCTATGGGCCAAATAAGTTGTCTGGGGTGTTTAGTCTAGGAAGGACTACAGTCCTGGGGAGTTTGAGGGTAAATGGATCAAGATTTAATATAGTTGCTTAACAACCACATAATCTGGTCAGAAATGAAGATCATGATGATGCACTCACATGGTTGATTGGATTGAGCTGAGTTTGAGCAAGGCAGGGTTATTTGATCATATGAAGATGATGAGAAATGTTTCATACCATTTGGATAAACCAAAATGGTACTTCCTTCACAAGTATCTCCTCTGGACAGAAACTTGTAAAACTTCTAGAGGGATAATGGCTTAATGTAATATGCCCAAAATGGGCGGAGATATTTTTTATGGGTATAAGAATGATCTTGTAATTTATCAGGATTTTTGAAGCAATATAAAATACACTTGCTTCACAACCTGAAAATATTGCTAGAATCAAAGATTTGCTCCTGTGCTCACATAGATGATTGGATGGGGCTGCAAATAGGTAGAAGGGGTTAATATGAGCACGTTAAGGAGTGTGAAAAAGTTCAACTCATTTGTGTATCCCTAGCTAGTATTTCCTTCACAATGGCTTCTGTTTGACAGAAACTTTGAAAATTCACTGAGGAAGATTGGCTAAGCAAATAAAGTTCAACTTGTGCATGAGGCAATTATTTGGACATATAAGCATGCCCAAGGAGTTGGGGAGCAATCAAGAAAATATAGGTGGTACTTCCTTCATAGAAAACCACACTAGACAGAAATGAAGAATAATTATTGGGGAATTATTTTTGTACATGGCAATGAAAAGTTTTGCCATATTTGATCAAGATATGACCCAAAAAATTTATGAGATATATTTGGTAACTTTTGGAGTGATGGAAATATAGGTTGCTTCACAACCTAGGGCAATTGGAGTTATTCCTTTAATAGAAAAGGAATATTCCCAATAAAAAGAATATTGGGATTTGGGCTAGGATGGAAATGACAGGGTCTAGGGAAAGATTTGGGAATGACAAGCCACTCTGGAAACAAAGAAGAGGGCATCTTCTTCAATTTCTAGACCACAAAGCCACGAAAAAGAAAAACTCAGGCATAAACCTCGGAAAAACAAAAGAAAAAAGAAAGGGCCAAAAATCAGGCTGTCACACTAAATAAATGTTATTTGGTGTTTGCGATGAGCATAAATATGATTAGATCATGTTTATTGCGATACGATTATTCATCTAAGACACAGAATAAATTGTTATTCTATTTACATGAATAAAACCTTCTATGGTCATACACCCAATGTTGATGGTTTATTGAATTTTGATCGTAGTGATACACATATTCATAATATTGATGCCAAAAGATGTAAAGTTGATAATGATAATGCAACATATTTGTGGCACTGCCGTTTGGGTCATATCGGTGTAAAGCGCATGAAGAAACTTCATAAAGATGGACTTTTGGAATCACTTGATTATGAATCATTTGATGCTTGCGAATCGTGCCTTATGGGAAAGATGACTAAAACTCCGTTCTCCGGAACAATGGAACGAGCTAATAACTTATTGGAAATAATACATACCGATGTATGCGGTCCGATGAGTGTTGATGCTCGTGGCGGGTATCGTTATTTTCTTACCTTCATAGATGATTTGAGCAGATATGGGTATATCTACTTAATGAAACACAAGTCTGAAACATTTGAAAAGTTCAAAGAACTCCAGAGTGAAGTGGAGAATCATCGTAACAAGAAAATAAAGTTTCTACAATCTAATCGTGGAGGAGAATATTTGAGTTACGTGTTTGGCCTTCATTTAAAACAATGTGGAATAGTTTCACAGCTCAAGCCGCCTGGAACACCACAGCGTTATGGTTTGTCTGAACGTTGTAACCACACTTTATTAGATATGGTGCGATCTATGATGTCTCTTACTAGGTTACCACTATCATTTTGGGGTTATGCATTTGAGACAGTTGCATTCACTTTAAATAGGGCACCATCAAAAACCCTTGAGACGACGCCTTATGAACTGTGGTTTGGCAAGAAACCAAAGTTGTCGTTTCTTAAAGTTTGGGGCTGCGATGCTTATGTGAAAAAGCTTCAACCTGATAAGCCTGAACCCAAATCGGAGAAGTGCGTCTTCATAGAATACCCAAAGGAAACTGTTGGGTACACCTTCTATCACAGATTCTAAGGCAATATATTCGTTGCTAAGATGGATACTTTCTAGAGAAGGATTTTCTCTCGAAAGGAGTGAGTGGGATAAAAGTAGAACTTGATGGGGTAACTGTACCTGCTCCCTTATTGGAAAGTAGTTCATCACAGAAATTAGTTCATGTGATCCCTACACCAATTAGTGAGGAAGCTGATGATAATGATCATGACACTTCAGATCAAGTTACTACCGAACCTCATAGGTCTTCCAGAGTAAGATCCACACCAGAGAGGTACGATAATCCTATACTGGAGGTCATGTTACTTGACCATGACGAACCTATGAACTATGAGGAAGCGATGATGAGCCCAGATTCCGCAAAATGGCTTGAAGGCCATGAAATATGAGATGGGATCCATGTAAGAGAACAAAGTGTGGACTTTGGTGGACTTGCCCGATGATCGGCAAGCCATAGAAAATAAATGAATTTTCAAGAGGAAGACAGATGCTGATAGTAGTGTTACTATCTACAAAGCTAGACTTGTCGAAAAAGGTTTTTGACAGAGTTCAAGTTATTGAATACGATGAGATTTTCTGACTCGTATCGATGCTTAAGTCTGTCCGAATCATGTTAGCAGTTGCCACATTTTATGAAATCTGGCAAATGGATGTCAAAACTGCATTCCTTAATGGATTTATTAAAGAAGAGTTGTATATGATGCAACCAGAAGGTTTTGTCAATCCTAAAGGTGCTAACAAAGTGTGCAAACTATAGTGATCCATCTATGGAATGGTGCAAGCATCTCGGAGGTGGAATATACACTTTGATGAGTTGATCAAAGAATATAGTTTTATACAGACTTGCGGTGAAGCCTGTATTTACAGGAAAGTGAGTGGGAGCACTACAACCTTTCTGATAAGTATATGTGAATGACATATTGTTGATCAGAAATAATGTAGAATTTTTTGGAAAGCATAAAGGAGTGTTTGAAAGGAGTTTTTCAAAGAAAGACCTCGGTGAAGCTGCTTACACATTGAGCATCAAGATCTATAGAGATAGATCAAGACGCTTGATTTCAATGAGTACATACCTTGATAAGATTTTGAAGTAGTTCAAAATGGAACAGTCAAAGAAGGAGTTCTTGCCTGTGTTGCAAAGCTGTGAAGTTGAGTAAGACTCAAAACCCGACCATGGCAGAAAATAGAAAGAGAATGAAAAGTCATTCCCTATGCCTCAGTCATAGGTTTTATAAAGTATGCTATGCTGTGTACCAGACCTATTTGTATACCTTGCTCTGAGTTGGACAAGGGAGTACAATTTTGATCTAGGAGTAGATCACTGGACAACGGTAAAGAATATCCTTAGTAAGGACTAAGGAAATGTTTCTTGATTATGGAGGTGATAAAAGAGTTCGCGTAAAGAGTTACATCGGTGCAAGCTTTTACACCGATCCAGATGACTCTAAGTCTCAATCTGGATACATATTGAAAGTGGGAGCAATTAGCTAGAGTAGCTCCGTGTAAAGCATTGTAGACATAGAATATTTGCAAAATACATACGGCTCTGTATGTGACAGACCCGTTGACTAAATTTCTCTCACGAGCAACACATGATCATACCTTAATACTCTTTGGGTGTTAATCACATAGAGATGTGAACTAGATTATTGACTCTAGTAAACCCTTCGGGTGTTGGTCACATGACGATGTGAACTATGGGTGTTAATCACATACAGATGTGGATATTGGTGTTAAATCACATGGTGATGTGAACTAGATTATTGACTCTAGTGCAAGTGGGAGACTGAAGGAAATATGCCCTAGAGGCAATAATAAAGTTGTTATTTATATTTCCTTATATCATGATAAATGTTTATTATTCATGCTAGAATTGTATTAACTGGAAACTTAGTACATGTGTGAATACATAGACAAACAAAATGTCACTAGTATGCCTCTACTTGACTAGCTCGTTGAATCAAAGATGGTTAAGTTTCCAAGCCATAAACATGAGTTGTCATTTGATTAACGAGATCACATCATTAGAGAATGATGTGATTGACTTGACCCATTCCGTTAGCTTAGCACTTGATCGTTTAGTATGTTGCTATTGCTTTCTTCATGACTTATACATGTTCCTATGACTATGAGATTATGGAACTCCCGAATACCAGAGGAACACTTTGTGTGCTACCAAACATCACAACATAACTGGGTGATTATAAAGGTGCTCTACATGTGTCTCTAATGGTACTTGTTGAGTTGGCATAGATCAAGATCGGGATTTGTCACTCTGATTGTCGGAGAGGTATCTCTGGGCCCTCTCGGTAATGTACATCACTATAAGCCTTGCAAGCAATGTAACTAATGAGTTAGTTATGGGATGATACATTATAGAATGAGTAAAGAGACTTGCCGGTAATGAGATTGAACTAGGTATTGAGATACCGACGATCGAATCTCGGGCAAGTAACACACCGATGACAAAGGGAACAACGTATGTTGTTATGCGGTTTGACCGATAAAGATCTTCGTAGAATATTTAGGAGCCAATATGAGCATCCAGGTTCCGCTATTGGTTATTGATCAGAGACGTGTCTTGGTGATTTCTACACAGTTCTCGAACCCGTAGGGTCCGCACGCTTAAAGTTCGGTGATGATCGATAATATGAGTTTATGTGTTTTGATGTACCAAAGGTAGTTCGGAGTCCCGGATGAGATCGGGGACATGGCTAGGAGTCTCGAACTGGTCGAGACGTAAAGATTGATATATTGGACGGCTATATTCAGACATCGGAAAGGTTCTAAATGATTCGGGCATTTATCGGAGTACCGGAGAGTTATGGGAATTCGCTGGGGAGTGTATGGGCCTTATTGGGCCTTAGTGGAATAGAGGAGGAGGAAGCCTAGGAGCCCCCCCC